>NW_010331664.1:3853-11179 GCF_000700745.2 Antrostomus carolinensis
AGGTGTCCCTGCTGCTGGCAGGGGGGTTGGGACTGGATGAGCTTTGAGGTCCCTTCACACCCAAACCAGTCTGGGATCCTATGATTCTATGAACCTTCTGGAACCACATGTGGGTCTGGGGGATGTCCCACCTCCTCCCCAGGAAATGTTGGTTTGTGATGGACCAGAAGCCCTGGGTCTGGCTTATGCTTGCGTTCGCCAGACGTTTCTCCCTTCTTAATCACCTACTTCCTAATCGCTGCGAAGGGATTTGGTTTTGCAGAGGCAGGAGACAGAGTGGCTTGGCTGAGGTCCCCTGGGATGGGAGAGGGTCAGCGAGGCAGCAGGGCTGAGCCACATCTTGGCTGCAGAGCTGGTCCTGGGAGGAGCCTCTCCATTAATATCTCCCATTCATCCCTCTTCCCGTAATCCTGCCGCCGACTCTGGCGCTCAGCAGCTGGCTCTGATGTCACCCGGCGAGGATTTATTGCTGCTTCAGGTGGAGAGCAGCAGTCAGAGCAGATGAAATCTTATGCCAGGAGGAGCTTGTTCCCTGAGCAAATTGCTTGGAGAAAATCCGAGGAGACAGATGCAGCTCCATCAGATACGCACACGCCAGGCCCTGGGATCGCGTGTCTGCTGGCTCTGCGTGCCGAGGAAGGGAACCTGCTGCCGTTAACTCCCATCTCCCCGCTCTCCTGGAGGGCTCTGCCAGGAGGGGCACTCAGAAACCTCTTTAATCTTTGCTTTTATGGACCTGGGGCAGAGGTTCTACTGATGCTTCCTGGGTGTAACACCTTCCTCGTGCCCTCCTGGCTCTCTGGGGTGAGCAGGGTGATGTGCAGACACTGTTGGTTCAACCTTTCTGTCGTTATGGCTGTGAGAACTCCTGGGAAGGTGCTGAGCTCTCTGAGTAAAGTCATCTACAGGGTTTTTGGGGTGGCAGGGCTGTTCTTTCAGCTCTTCTGGGCACGTGGAGGCAGTTACCTATCCCTCCCTGCAGCACATTGATGCCTTCAGCTCCTCCTTGTACAGTCTGGGCCAGGCTGTGGGTCTGCTCCTGGCTTCCCCTGCACCCTGGGGTGGGTGGGAGCATCCTGAAGGGTGAGGTTGAACCACACACGTGCAGACACACACACACACACACACACGTGTGGTGGCCCCAGGAGTGACCCCAGCCCTGGGGAAGGGATTTCCACCTCTCTGTGGTATCTTCAAACCACGGCTGGCTGCAATGCCTCGCACTGTCCCAGTGCTCCCAGGGGTCTTTCCTCCCTGCCACCCTCTCTGGGATCCCCACAGAGCAGCATCCCCCAACTCTGCACAGCCCTCCCAGCGCCCAGGGTGGCCCCTTTTCATGCTGGGAAGCAGCTGGGACAAACAGCAAGTCCCAGCCTTGTTCCTGCCTTGGCCAGTCACATCCCTGCAGGTCTGGACTGGGATGATGGTTCTCCCAGCAGCTTTGGCTCCAGCCCCTCAGCAGCCTGCCTGTCCCAGAGGAATCCACAGAACTCATCTGGGGGTAATTACCAGGCGTGTTGTAACTCCCCACAGTGGGTTCCTGCTCCTGCTCGTGCCTGGAGGCCTGTTGATGTGTTGTGGGAGCCACCAAACCTGTTGGGGATGTTGTGCAGCCCAGGAGCCCTGAGGCGACTGCGGTGGGTGTGATGTGGGGTTAATGCAAAGGCTCACTGGCTTTCAATTGCCTTTCTCTCCCTGCAGGAAAGAACCTCTACACCAACGAATACGTAGCTATCAAATTGGTGAGTCCCTCCGTGGTCAGGGCGGTGATGTTCAGGCCACCTGGGAAGGAGATTGTCCCCCCTCCCCGGGCTGTCGGAGCAGGTCGAGCCGCGCGGGTTGCGCCAGGAGATGGGTGGGTGGCTGCGCGGGGAGCTGCGCTCGCTGCTAGGAATCGAGGGCAGGCAAAGCATCAAGACGTCACTGCAGGTGGGGTGATCTGAGCCCGGGGGAGAGAAGAGCTGGGTCTTTGCTGATCATAGAATAGTTTGGTTGGAAAAGACCTTACGATCATCTAGTCCAACCATGAACCCAGCATTGCCAAGTTCACCAGGACCTGGCTGTGGCCTGTGCTGTGCTCAGCCGGTGCCAGTGGCAGAGAGACCTCCAGGAGAGGGTGGTCCCCACTGATACCTGCTCCCATTAACGTCTGCCCCAGCACCCAGATCTCTCTGGAGGGGATGGATCTGGCTCCCGTAGGAGCTGGTTTTCTCTCATTGTTTCCCGAGGCTTCATCACCATTTCATACCAGTTTTTTCTCAACCCCAAATGCTCTCAGTCCAGCACGTGAAGGTCTCACACCCAGACGTCTTTAACATCCTGCTCCCTACAACAACCTGAACTGTTCTCCTTCTCTTCTCCAAGGAACCCATAAAATCCCGGGCCCCCCAGCTGCACCTGGAGTATCGGTTCTACAAACAGCTCGGCAATGCAGGTACGGGACAGGGCAGGGAGAGGGAGAGGGAAAGGAAGAGGGAGAGGGAGAGGGAGAGGGAGAGGGAGAGGGAGAGGGAGAGGCTTCCTACAAACATGACTCTGCAGATTCACTCCCTGGCACGAGCGACTCCTGCCCATCTGCTCGGCAGGGAGAGGCCCGTGTTACACAGAGCCACATCTGATCTTTGATCGCTTTTTATTGAGTTCTCTCCCCCCCACCTCCCCCGCAGCAGTCAGGGATGCAGATGGAGCTGCTTCCTTTGCCCTCCTGCCAAGAGCAGAGCCAGGCTGGCTGCAGTGCGGAGGGAGGGCAGTGCAGAGACATCCCCCCCATCTGCAGCCCTCAGTCTGGGTTCCAGCAACCCCTGACAGCCCCTGCTCCATCTCTTGCAGAAGGAATTCCTCAGGTTTACTACTTTGGCCCCTGCGGGAAGTACAACGCGATGGTGTTGGAGCTGCTGGGACCCAGCCTAGAAGATCTCTTTGATCTGTGTGATCGGACCTTCACGCTCAAGACCGTCCTGATGATCGCGATCCAGCTGGTGAGCACAGCACCCCTGCCTTGCCCACGGCTCTGCACAGCCCACCCAGCCACAGCCCACCCCAGGGG
This sequence comes from Antrostomus carolinensis, assembly GCF_000700745.2. Lineage (NCBI taxonomy): Eukaryota > Metazoa > Chordata > Aves > Caprimulgiformes > Caprimulgidae > Antrostomus > Antrostomus carolinensis. The sequence goes on from NW_010331664.1 coordinate 6,900, forward strand.
AGCGGGGTGATGCCTGGGCACAGTGGTCAGGCTGCATGGGGACCCCACAGGGAAGGGAAGGGGAGGGGAATGGAGGGATGAGCCAGCACCCAGCAGGTCGCTGGAAGCTGTCACATCCCTCCACAGCTCACCCTCTCCCTGGTGCAGGGGAGCTCTGCCTCACCCCACGCAGCCCCTCTCTGAGCACAGCCCAGTGTCTCTTGCTGTGTGTCCAAGATGTGGCCAGACTGAGGTTGTCTCCCAGGGCTGGAGATCCTGCTGTGCCTGTGGGTGATGTGCCCGGGGTGATGAGCAGGCTGAGGGGAGCAGGGTGAGGCAGTCGGAGCAGAGTCAGGCCCAGGGGAGGAGGGTGTGGGGATGTGTGTGGGACACACGCTGCATCTCTGCTGTGGTGCTGACATCTCCTTCTGCCCCTGCCCAGATCACACGGATGGAATATGTCCACACCAAAAGCCTGATCTACAGAGATGTTAAGCCAGAGAACTTCCTGGTGGGGCGGCCGGGCAGCAAGCGGCAGCATACCATCCACATCATCGATTTTGGCCTGGCCAAAGAGTATATTGACCCCGAGACCAAAAAACACATCCCCTACCGAGAGCACAAGAGCCTGACAGGGACAGCACGCTACATGAGCATCAACACCCACCTCGGGAAAGGTGTGTGCACCTTGTGCAGCCAAAAGGGAGAGGGAAGGGGACTGCAGGGCGTGAGATCCCTCCTGCCAGAGCCGTGACAAACTCCCTCTCCTGCTCTTCAACCTGGGATGCTGGCAGGGGACTTGGGGTGCTTCAAGGTCTGGCAGGGACAGGAAAGGTGGCTCTAGTGGGAATGTGCCCGTGTCTCTTTTTTTTCTCTGTGCAGAACAAAGCCGCAGGGACGACCTGGAAGCATTAGGGCACATGTTTATGTACTTCCTCCGTGGGAGCCTCCCTTGGCAAGGCCTGAAGGTAACCGCCAGCTCCCGCTGTCCCTGGGCACGGCTGCCCCGTGGGTCTGGCTCTGCCCTGGCATGGGGAGCATCAGGGTGTGGGAAGGGGAAAGCTTTGGCCCCTGGGTTGTCACCCCGCCAGACGCAGGGGCTGTGGCTCTGAGCTCTGTGCTGTGCCCTTGCTGTGTTGAGCAGCTGTTGGTGTCCCCCTCTCTGTGTCCCCCCCAGCTGCTCGCACAGCGGCTGTCCTGGAACCGCACGCCCCAGTGTTCATCTTCCAGACCTGCCCTGGGTGAGGGGGTTCCCTGGGAAGGAGCTGTCACTGTTACCTGGAAAAGGGGGATCAGGAAACTGTTAGTGGTCTGTCAGCACCCAGCACCTTCCCCGCTCCCGGGGATGTGCCTGGCGCTCACACTGACCCGCTGTTGTCTCTGCCAGGCTGACACGCTAAAGGAGAGGTATCAGAAGATCGGTGACACCAAAAGAGCCACTCCCGTGGAAGTGCTCTGTGAGAACTTCCCAGGTGAGGGCACTCTGCGTGGCCTGTCCCTGTCCCCAGCCGGGCTCCAGAGCCTGCTGGCCTGGCATCGTGTCCCCCTGGCCCAACCGAGGCTGTTCTGTCCCCGCAGAGGAGATGGCCACGTACCTGCGCTACGTGCGGCGGCTGGATTTCTTCGAGAAGCCTGACTACGATTACCTGCGGAAACTCTTCACAGACTTGTTCGAGAGGAACGGTTACGTGTTCGACTATGAATACGACTGGGCAGGGAAACCACTGGTGAGTGGGGAGGGACTGGAGGTGGGCAGAGGGTGCTGAGCCCCGGGAGATGGTGGGCAGCGTGGTGGGGAGTCAGCATGGTGGGGAGTCAGCGTGAAGGGGAGTCAGTCAGTGTGGTGGGGAGTCAGTCAGTGTGGTGGGGAGTCAGTTTGGTCTGCAGCAGCAGCCAGGGAGAAAGCAGGTTGGCACTCGGCCCTGCCACACACATCTGTGCCCAAGAGATCAGCTCCACCAGTGCTCACCAGCTCCAGGCTGGGGCCATCGTGCTGATGAGTTAAAGCTTTAGACACAGAAATGTGAGGCTCCTGGAGCTAAGGGGACCCCAGCAGTCGAGTTGGCACCTCACTTTCTGCCACAGGCACCCTCCGTGGGCTCGCTGCAGCCAAACACCAACCGTGGAGCTACTGGGACGGGGGCTGGACTGGGATCAGGCCCCAATTCTGGGGTGTTTTGCGTGTTTGGCCAGAGGTTGGATCAGGGGGCGCGGGGTGGCTGCTGTCCCACAGCTGATGTTGTCCTTGTCGTGTCCCCAGCCCACCCCCATCGGCACGATGCATAGCGAGGTGCAGGTGCAGCCCCCGAACAGAGACAAAGCACAGCCACACACCAAACACCAGGTGAGCCACGGCGCTGCCCCGACCGGGGCGCGGGACCACGGGCGTGCGCGTCTCAGACTCCTGCTCCACGGGCTGACAGAGCCCAGCAGGGCCCTGGGCAGAGGCAGGGACTGGGACATCCTTGTTTCTCCAGTGCTGTCTGTGGGACGGCGTCCTCCCTGCAGGTCTGGGTCTGTGGCTAGCAGGGGGACCAGGGCACTGTCCCCAGGGCCAGGTGGCCTGGCAGAAGCGGGAGGAAGCAGCCGTGGGAGGCTGTAGCCTGGCAGGGAAGCGCCAGACCTGGGCTTCAGCCGGCAAGCTACAGGATTTAGCGCTGGCCCATGGGCGTGGGCACGGTCCAGTCTGAGCCACCTTGGGCCAAGGACAGTGTCCCCAGTGCTGTGTCCCCGTGGGAGTGACTTGCTGCTCTGTTCATGGTGCCACTTTCATCAATGGCATGGGGACACAGGACAAGGGAGGGGGCTCCTGGACCTCAGGGGGGGATTCATGGGGCAACTTGGCAGCGTTTTGCCCCGTGCTGGAGAGGACTGGATTTTCCCTGGGAATTGTCATGGCACATGGGGCCGAGGGCAGGGGGACGGGCAGAGCTGTGCGGGCAGCTCCCTGCCTGGGTCTCGGTGCCAAAGGGGCCGGGCTGCCTGGCCCTTCTCCGGTGCCGTGACCTGTCCCTGGTGCAGGACACACGGCTTTGGGACTGCTGCCACCAAGAGCAAAACCTCACGCGTTTCTCCAGCGGTCCCGTGCAGACCCTCATCCTCTTGCCTTGAACCTCGGCGGGGAGCAGAGCACCTGCAAATGGGCTGGAGCTGAGGGTGCAGCACCCTGTCCTCCCTCACCCACACACCAGCCCAGCAATGCCCCTGGCCGAGCATGGGGAGCCTGGGGCAGCCCTGGTCCTCACTGACCAGTGCCTGGGCAGCGCTTCCTGAGGGAGAAGGTGAAATCTTCCTGAGGGAGAAGGTGACATCTTCAAAGCACCTCTGGCTTATTCCTGGGCACTTGCTCCCAGGAAGGTCTGCTCTTTGCCTTCAGCATCTGAGAAATGCCGTGTTCAACAGCCCTTCTCCAGAGCAGTGGGAGAAGCAAAGCACAAAACTCCCACAGCCTGGGAGCAGTTTCCAACCTGGGGATTGTCGGTCTGTTCAACCAAGGACCAAGGGACAGGACAAGAGGAAATGGCCTCAAGTTGTGGCCAGGGCAGTTGAGATGGGATGTGAGGAAGAATTTCTTTGCTGAAAGGGTTCTGAGGCATTGGAAGGGGTTGCCCAGGGCAGTGGTGGAGTCCCCATCCCTGGAGGGATTGAAGAGTCGTGTAGACACAGTGCTGAGGGACATGGGTTAGTCGGGGACTGGTCAGTGTTGGGTTCATGGTTGGACTCAATGATCTTGAAGGGCTTTTCCAGTCTGGCCAGCTCTGGGATCCTGTGGATGCCGGGTACCCCCGCAGCCGTGGGGCTGTGCCCTGCTCACCGGTGAGGGTTTGGCCGCGGGGTCGGAGAGCTGAGGAGCCCGGTGCCCTCGAGGAGCAGCACAACTCCTCACAGCCACCCTGCAGAGATCCGTGTCGGCCTCGTAACATCGCGCTGGCAGGAGAGTGCCCGGTGCCATCGCCTCGGCCCGGCCGCATCTCCCTGCACAGCAGCTCTGCTGTCCCAGCCCGCTCCGATCACCAGCCCTGGCCGTGCTCCACGGGGCCGTGTGGCCTCAGCTGCCCAGGGAGGACGTGCCCAGCGTGGGGAAGAGCCCAGCTCCATTGCTGGGGGGTGTGTGTGTGTGTGTGTGTACGCGGCAGCGAGGGCACAGACCCACCGTGTCACCCCGAGTGGCCTCCACAGTCACAATCTCAAGCTGCTCCGGTCATGTTTTTGCTTTTGCATGTCTTATTTTCTCTACTCCCTTTGCCACTCTTCTCCTGCCCTTTCCCTCCACCTCTTCCTTCTCTTCCCCATTCTTCCTC
>NW_010331665.1:0-988 GCF_000700745.2 Antrostomus carolinensis
CACACTCACACACACACACACCCCTGCACGGTGGACACACCTTTGCCAGGGGAGAGACACTTCCCACACTCCTGGTTTTGAATTTTCCTCCTCACGGGTGAGCTTGGCTGGGAGCATCCTCATACTCGCCTCAGGGCTGCTCTGCCTCTCCTTGCTCTCTCTGGCTGCAGCAGCGGCAGAGCTCAGGCACGGAGGAGCTCAGTGGAGCCCTGCTGCCCCAGGGGACAGAGCTCTGCGGGTGGCCAAGCTCAGCTCAGGGGGCAAGAGCTGAGTATCAGGGGTTCAGAGCATCCCCAGCATCTGAAACATCCTGGGATCCACAGTATCCTCAGCATCTGAAACATCCTGGGATCCAGAGCATCCCCAGCATCTGAAACGTCCTGGGATCCAGAGCATCCCCAGCATCTGGAGTATCCTGGATCCAGAGCATCCTTGGCATCCAGTGCATCCTGGGGTCCAGAGAATCCTCAACATCTGAAATATCTTGGGGTCCAGAGCATCTAGAACATCCTGGGGTCCAGATTGTTCCCTGGTCCAGCACATCCAGAGCATCCCAGCATCCAGGGCATCCTGGCATCCAGAGCATCCCAGCATCCAGGGCATCCCAGTACCTGGAGCATCCTGCAATCCAGAGCATCACAGCATCCGGAGCATCCCTGGCATCTTGAGCATCCTGGCATCCAGAGCATCTCCAGCATCCAGAAGCAGCATCCAGGAGCATCCCAGCACAGAGGGATTTTCAGGGATGAGGAAATGCCTGGCTGTGAGTAACGGGGAGGGGAACCTTGCTACTGCTGATCGGCTCCTGGGAATGTCACTCTGCCCTGATTGCCAGTGACGAGAGAGAGTGGAGGAAGAGAGGAAGAGGAGGAGAGGAGAAAGGAGGACGGACACAGAGAGGAGACAGAGAGAAGGTACTTCTCCTGGAGCTGGCTCTGGCAATGATCACCTAAGCATAGGTTACGGCTGGGGGAGGGGCCCCCGGCCC
>NW_010331665.1:1001-41772 GCF_000700745.2 Antrostomus carolinensis
GATTTGGGGTCCCCCAATGCCAGCGTGCTGGGGGAGCGCTCGCTGCTGGTGGGGAGCAGCTGGGTGGCTGCTTTCCTCTGCTTCATCATCCTGCTGACCACGGTGGGGAACTTCCTCCTCATCCTCCTCATTGTCACCCAGCGCTCTCTCCGCAACACCTCCAACTACTTCCTGGTGTCCCTCTTCATGTCTGACCTGATGGTGGGGCTAGTGGTCATGCCCCCAGCCATGCTCAACCAGCTCTATGGCCGCTGGGTGCTGCGGGGTGACTTCTGCTCCCTCTGGTACTCCTTCGACGTCATGTGCTGCAGCGCCTCCATCCTCAACCTCTGCGTCATCAGCTTGGACCGCTACCTGCTCATCATCTCCCCCCTCAAATACAAGCTGCGAATGACCTCCTGCAGAGCTCTCTGGCTCATCCTGGCCACCTGGACCTTGGCTGCGCTAGCCTCCTTCCTGCCCATCAAGATGGGTTGGCATGAGCTGGAGTTTGAGGTTCAGTCCCCAAATGTCACCTCCCGGCAGGACGAGGACCAGTGCCGGCTGCTGGTCAGCTTGCCCTACGCCTTGGTGGCCTCCTGCCTGACTTTCTTCCTCCCATCCACCGCCATCTCCTTCACCTACTGCCGCATCCTCCTGGCAGCCCGCAAACAAGCAGTGCAGGTGGCTTCCCTTGCCTCCAACGTGGCCACTGCCACCACTGACGAGCCCACACCACAGGTAAGGTGGCCACAGCCACATTTCTCCTTGCAGACTCTTATGGTTTGGGTGCCTGGGGTGTTTCTACCTTTGGGACGGCCTCAGGGCTGGAGCTGGCAAAGGGCTTTGGTGAGCAGACTGCAAAGAGGGAGATTTTGGGCAACATCCACCTCCCTGATGTCCTCTGAGGTGCCCCATGTCTTGTCCCAGAAATGCCGCGCTTTTAAACTGCTCAGGGGCACAGAAACAGCGTGAGCAGAAGCAGAGAAACAAGATAAAGGTGCAAAATAAATACAGTTTCACCCCTCTCTTGGCTAGCATCATCCCAGAGGGTTTTAGTCTTACCTGACTTTCCACTTGTAAATCTTGGCCATGGTGGGTGTGAGACATATGGGGGGAGAAGGATTTTAAATAACAGCAAATACCAAATTCTGGAGATCACCTCATTTTGAACAGCCAGCTTCTATTTTTGTGACTTGCTCTATAACAGGCACCACAAAATAACCTCCTTACTCGATTGCTGGTTAAACCACTGAGTGTGTTTTTTTATAACTGAAACGTGGCTGCACTTGTTTTTATTTCTTATTTGTCTGGGAGAAGGTAATTGCCACTCAGTCTAACAGCTTTAATTCCCAGCTTTATTGACCTCATATCCTACAGGGAAAAGACAAACTTAATTGCCTTTAAATACCTTGATTTAGTTTGTTGTTCTCTTTCTTTTAAGAAAGGAGCCAGGACTCTCTGACCCAGCCAGCTCTCCCACATGTGATAAAATGTACCAAGGCTTTCAAAAGGAAAATGAGAATCAAAGAATAAACAGACAATATCATAAAATGCTTATTTTCCCCCCAGATGCCTGGTTTCTGGGCTCTACAAACACAACCTGCCGCAGCTCTGCGGCCCCAGTGCTGCCTTGCTCATAGAAGCCCTGAATCCGTGAGCTGCAAACGAGGTGTCAGCCAGGAAACCCTCGAGTTTCATCTTTGTAACCAGATTTTTGTTCTCTTTTTTGGGCAGGAAGCTGAGTGGCAATGGGACCTTGTTTAATTATGGCAGAGGGATAAGATAATAACTTAATTTTAGAGTGGATAGAGGACTGAGTTAGTTATGGTGTTTGTAGGCTGAAATGTTTGACATCCTGCTTTTAAGAATATAATTAGTTTGCTCCTCTAATCAGCAGTGAGAGCTGCCTCTTTGGGGCATGCTTCGTCCTCACCAAAACATTGATTTGGATTTTTTCTATAAAAGAAACATTTTAGTGATAAAGCCCCTATTTTACAGTAAAAAAAAAAATATTTAAATCCTTTCAATGTTGAGCATTTTTATTGCTTCTTCTTCCTGATTTATTGCTCAGGGACCATGGAGTGTGCCATCCTCCAGCCCCTCGTGAGAATGGAAATGACAGTGGGTTTTTTTGCAGGATTTGCAGCACCAAATGCCACTTTTCTTGGGCTGGTGGCTCCAGCCTGGGGACAACTGCTTACTCACCACCCTGTCTCCTGCTGCAGGTTCCCTGTGCCCCAAGCCAGCCCACGTCCGGCAGCGAGAGCAGGAGGTTCACCAACAAGCACAGCAAGAAGGCGCTGAAGGCCAGCCTGACGCTGGGCATCCTCCTGGGCATGTTCTTCGTGGCTTGGCTTCCCTTCTTTGTCACCAACGTGACCCAGGTGAGCATGTATGGGGGTTTATGTTGGGTTTTCAAAAGTTTTTTACTTTTAATCCAGCTGGGTTGGATCTCAGATGCCTGCAGGTCTCACTGGAAAGCCTCTGGGACCAAAGATGCAATTTCCCCAGGGAGCAACGACAAGGAAAAACCCTTCAAAAGGGTTTTGGAGGGTTCCTTCAAAAGGAAAATGTTGGCATGCCTGGGAAACCTCTCTGGATCAGGGCTGAGGTGGGAGATGCTGCTAATCCTTGCTGTGTCCCCCCTGCCAGGCAGTCTGCGGCTGCGTCCCGGCCGGCTTCTTCGACGTGCTCACCTGGCTCGGGTACTGCAACAGCACCATGAACCCCATCATCTACCCACTCTTCATGAGGGACTTCAAGAGGGCCATGGGCAAATACCTGCCCTGCTGCCGGCGCTCGGGGGAGCCCCGTCCCAGCGCCATCTCCCTCTCCATGAGGAACTCCAACAGCGGACCCCGCGCTGCCATGTCCCTCAAGAACGTCCTGACTTTGCAGGCTGAGACCGACTCGGTGGAGTCTGGGGTGCTGGGGAATGAGCAGGGCCTGCTGCCGGCCAGCGACGGCCCCCGCGCTCTCCCGGCCCCCGGCGCCCGCTTGGTCAATCTTTTTGACCTGGATCCCCCGGACACAGAGCTGCAGCCCAAGCAGCTTGGCACCCCTGTGGCCTGAGCAAGGGTGTCCCCACGGGGGTGACAGACCTCTGTGTGCTGGGAAGGATCCCCCAGCCCAATGTGAACTCTCCAGTGGGTTGATTTGCCGCAAGACGTCTCCCTGCCCGTGTGTTACTGCTCAGTGCCCTCTTCACAGGCAATGTGCATCTCTTTGGAGAAGACGTCACCTCCGAGCACTCCTGCAGGTCAGTTTAAACAGTGCAAAGCCACGTTTTACTGCTGAATTAATCTGCCTTGTTTCTCTCTCTTTCCATCCCTCCTTTGCTCACTGTCACCAATCCCTCACCCTCCTCCAAGAACTGCTTCTTGGGGCCTTTTCATCTCTGGTTAGTCTGAACCTCGGACTCCAGACCCTTCCACCAGCCTGTGTCTCCCTAAACTTAAACCAAGGCCTGGTTTTTAGCTTCCCCTCACACAGCTCAGCAGATCACCTCTATCTCACCAACTGCATCGAGAAGACCAGTGAAAACCACATCCCATCACTCATGGACAAGAGGTTTGGGGCTGCTTCAGTCCACAGAACATCGCGTCTTCTCAGAGTTTAATTTCCTCACGTGATTTGGACTGTATCTGTCTGGGTTTCCTGGGAAAGCAGTGAGTTGCAACACAGTGAAACCATCGTGTTTCATCACGAACAGCCTGACCTACGGGGGATTAAATTGGATGCAAAATGTTCAACATTGCTTTTTGGATATTCAGCGAGGGTGTGGGTGTTCAGCTGGTTTGTGGCTCTACGGGTATCCTGACAGGAGTAAGTAACGAGATGAGCTTCCCTTCAGATTTCATCCTACAGCTTCCTATTTTTGGCATATGACCACCATACTTTGCTCTGACAATCTATCAGTTTTTAAATGATGCAATTAGAAAATATATATATATATTTTTTCCCCCCTTCAAATAAGAATCTAAATGAATATTGTCTCCCATCCCTCCTCACAGCCATTAGCAGAGAGAATAGTGAGCAGTGTGCTGAGTGGGCACTTAAAAAAACAAATCAAACAACAAAAACAAATCAAACAAGAAATGCTTTTAGCAAATTCTTCCTCAAGTGCCTTTAGATGCAGAGATGGGTTGGTAGTTGGTTGCTGTGCCCTCCCTGGACTTGTACCCTACAAGCCTTGCTGCCTGTTTCCAAGCTCACACTAAGGAGTTTGATTGTGCTCACGATTACACAGACAAACAAGTACAAAGCATCCTTAGGATCCGGGATGCTGGAAGAAGCAGCCACATGCCAAGCAAGTCTCAGTTGTCTTTCCACGTTGCCCACGTATGTTCCAGAACTGAACAGCAAGTGTTTTTATGACTAAATTGACATTAATTTGCTACAAATTCCCTTGCAACCAATGGCTGGCCCGGCGGTCACTGATAAATGACTGTGACAAACAGAGGACTGAGCACAGGTTCAAACATCAAACTGTTTAATATGTGTTTGCCACGTAGCTGTGGACAGACAGCTCGGGTTTGGTATCAAGCACAAAGATAAATATGTACATCTTTCCACAAATGGCTTTATATAAAAACATTCTTTGACTGCAGCTCCAGTTAAAAAGGAATAGAAGAATACAGGCTAAACTCTGAAAGCCCATTAGGTAACCAAGTCAGCAGACACAGGCTTCAAGAGATGGACAAAGAGAGGCAACTTCTTCAAGCCAAATGTTGAAAAGCAATAATGTGTTACTCTGTCATGGAGCCAGTTCTTTGTGATAAGGTGTTTGCTGGTTCCTCTGATACGGTGGAGGATTCTTATCCCTTTTCTGCAGCCAACAGTGAAAATGGGCCCGTCACGGTGGGATCCCACAGCCTGAGATGTCTCCCATCACTCAGGCACCGCTCGAGAATCAGAGCTGAGAAGGTCTGAGCTCCCCTCGGCAGCAGGAACTGGGAGAGGAAAAGCTGGGGACCCTACCCAAAGCTGCGGTGCACTGCCAGGAGACACTGCCACTCCCAGAGAGAGCCACATTTTCACCTTCGTGAGAAATAATCTGGTTGTGAGGTTTGCAGAAAGCTGGGGAGAGAAAGGAGGGATGGTTATTAAACTACTGGGAGGGAGGAGGACTCTGTGTGAACCAAAATCAGAAGCTGCAATCACACTATTTCCCCTCTCGTGAGTCAATGAGACCTTCCAGACCTGCATCTGGGAAAGTATTTCTCCCAACTGGCACTTGTTTTTAAACACAAAACCACAGAGGTGTTCTCAGAAGGGGGTTTATCCTCCTGCCATGTTCCTGTTGGCTGCATTTTCTTGGGCTTAGCAGCAAAATGAGCCAGAAAAGGACCTTTTATGGAAGATGTGGATCAGTCCCATATGGTTTTGGAAGACTCTGCATGGCAGGAGATGTAAAGCAGGGTCCCTCCTCTGGGACTGGGGGAGAAGAGAGTGGATGCCAATTCGCTTTTCTGGAAGGAGGTAGAAATCAAACTGATTTGTGTTTATCCTATGCCAAGTATTGGTTTTATTTATTCTAAGCCAATTAAAAATATGTCTAGAGGGGGCTTTTAAGGCTGGAGATGTGTGTGGGACACCAAACGAAAAGTCTCTGTGGGTTGCTGGCTTGCAAAGCCTGGGAGGAAGTTTCACAAAGTAATAAATCATAAAAATCCCACTCTGTTTCTTCTGCTGTCTTTCACCTAAGGACTCAAAGCTTGTTTTTAATAGTAATGAAGCCTCAAACACTCATCGCCCTCAGCTTGCAGATAGGGAAACAGTCTTGTTGATTGGAAAATGCCCAAGCCCTGGCAGCAAACCAGCAGCAGACGGGGGATAGAAGCCCAGGTAGCCTGAGCCTTTCGCCTCCCTGGTTAGAAAGCCGAAGCGGGGACATGGAGATGTACAGAGCTGGGCAGGCAGAGCCTGCAACACACCTGCTCACGTGAAAACCAAAAACCAGATTGACCACTGGTGGAAAACTGGTTTTAATTTCCTAGTGATGAGCCACTTCTCCACGATACACTTAAAAATACCCACAGAGCCACCTGCTTTCCCAAGAGTTACACAGCAGAGACACAGGCCCTAACGGTGACAGCTGCTTCCCTCAAGAAAAATCCCGTTTGTACAAGGAGAGAAGTGCTGATGCTTCCCGAGGAGCAATGCAGATTCAGGCAGGAATCAGCCCTTTCTCATCCCTGGGAGATGCTGTGGGTGGCTGCTCCGAAAGCTTAGATCCAGTGACACGCCAGTGCCGTGCCCCAGGCTCTCGGGAGGGTCTGAAAACTGCAGCTACAGCTCTGCCAGCTCTACTGATACTCCTTTGGGAATCCCAGGACAACAGACGATGCTTTGAAAGCAGTTTTAGTGCTGGCTGAGCAGCTCTAATTTGCTCCTTCGCCCGCTGCCTGTTTCTTGCTGTCCCCGCTGCTTGAACAGTCTGGGCAGGGCAGCCAGGTTTCTCCCAGGAGACAGCTGTGGGAATCACAAGAGAGCTTCACCATCAGCCTCATCCTCCTCTTGCAGGGTGTTTTCCTCCTGCTGAGTCTCGCTGCCTGCTGCCTGCTCTGATTTCTTGGCTAGAGGAGAGCAAAGACTGCCACTGCCCTTCTCTTCCAGCCAACACTCCTTGGTTTTAATGCCCACAGCTTTTAGGATCATGTCCATTTGCTTCATGTAGTCCAGGTGGCCGTTTACCTGCAAACAAGAACAAGAGGCCTGTTAGTGGGGAAGCTGCGGGGAAGCCAGCTCAGTCAAGTCCTTCATCTCAAAAGCCACCACTGCTGTGAGACTTGGTTTTAGCTCTGAGATGCTGAAAGAACAAGGTCTGAAAAATGAAGTAATCCATTGAATAACCTGAACTGGCTGCACCCTTTGTGGCACACGCTGCTGCTGGTGCTGGATTTCTTTTCCTCTAAGATGTCTATGTTTAAATGCCTGGACATTCCTGAGTTACAAAACCCCAAATTCTGGCTAAGAGAGGAGGTGATCTGCCATGGTGAGAGACACCCAGGTAGGAGACAAGTTGTCTTAGTTCAACTCCCTCTTCTCTGCTAAATCACGTGTCCTCCCTGTGCCTTAGCTCCTTTGTAAAAGCAGAAATTATCTTATTTAAATTGGGATATTGTTATTAAATCTCACAACGGTTACCAAGTGTGTTAAGGTTCTTGGCTGGAAAATGCACTGATGTGTCCCACACCATATAAAACTGGGAGCCTGAGAGTTAAGGGTTCATAAACCAAATGAAATTCAACAGTATGTGCAAATCCCCCTCCTATTTTTATTGTAAGGTGATTTCCATGATAAGATAAACCCTTCTGAGATGGATATTGGAATGCACTCTTCCAGTCAGGGCACAGGAGGGAGAGAAACCCTCCTCTGCAGGTTACTGGTGTTATATGCTAAAGGCTACCTGGCTGGAAAGGCAGAAACTGCCTTCCCTGTTCCAGGTGTCCTGTGCAAGCTGAGTGTTTGAAGTAACAACAGCCAAGATCCTACAAAGAATCACAGGGTGGATGGACAATGGGTTTTTCTGTGGAGAGGAAACTACAGTCGTGCTAAGCGGAGGCTTTTTCAGTGGTACACTCACTGGTTGGCCTGTAGATTTCAGCAAAGATAAAGTGGTATAATTTGCATCTTAAGATATTTTAGCATCTTTGGTAAATTCTATTTCTTAACAGTTTCAATCCTTCCTGACCCAGCCAGAAGGCTGTCTCAGGCAACACCAAATTTTCCCAAATCTTGCTAGGAATTAAGGAATTTCCACAGCAGGGAATAGCCAACACCACAGTCCCAGCTTTCCTGCTTCCCAGCCACGTGTACAAGTGCCTCAGGAAGGGACTGTCTGCTCCTACAAGAGGGTAAGAGCTCTCTGCACATCAAAGAAACCCAGGGGTGGACCCTCTGCTCACCTCCCTGCTCGCTCAGCCTGACAGGCTGGCTGATGCCTGGGCCATCCTTTGTCACTACACCAGCAACCAGGGCTACCAGCACCTCTACCCAAACCTAAAGCAAACCTCTCTTCCTGCACGGGCAAAACTCAAACCTCCTAGTTATTTGCGTGGAGCAGCTTTTGAGTGGTAACATTTGGAAGCATTTAGGACTTGGAGCAAAATGAAGGATTTAATCAGCACATTAGTAATGCAATATGCGACTTTAATCAGTCCAGATGGCTCAACAGGCTCTTGATGTTTTGAACAGATTAGTTAATTAAAATAACTATTGAAGGACTAATGGACTGGCTGTTAAGTTGTGTACATTGTTCCCTGAAAAAGTATTAACTTTTTACTACTCAGTAGGGGGGCTTGGTGCTAAGGAGAGAAATGAGCACAGCGTTGGGACAAGGGGGAGAGAAACAAGAAGGAAATGGACTTTCTGGGAGGGGTTGCTGAAGTCTCTTGGTTTGCTGTATTCTGAAACCTCTACACTCATCACAATCTACCTGCCCTGGTCAGTGCTCAGGGATTTCTTAGCCTGTTATGTTACGTAGTCATTAGTCAGAGAACAAATTTCCTTTGCCACCTTAAATACTAGATTTTCATAACTCCTCAGTATCCAGCAGCTTCCACTAAAACAGTGGGGAAATCCTCTTCCTTGAGCACCACAATCGCCAAGAGACACTGGGTACGAGCACTTCTGAAGAGCTGAGCCTTTCCTCATGCAGTGAAAAGAGAAGCTGAGACCTCCTGACAGTCTGTCCCTTCCTGCAGGTCTGCTAATACCACTAAATCTCTTCAAAGGAAACTCACTTCTGTTTCCAGAAGAGGATTCCATAAAGCCAGACCAATGCAAGCCCCGAGAAGCCTAAGAGGAGGTAGGACTCTTCCTCTGCTATACTGTGACATTAAACACTGAGCCATCAGGAGAAGAACATCGAACTAACTGCCTTGCCACTGTAAAGCTATGAAGCCATCCTGGTGGAAAAATTCAGCAATCCCATCTCTCAAAAGCCTATTTTCATCTGCAGTCTGAAAAGCTGAATTCCTCCGCTGGGTAGGCTGTGCTGGAGAAGGGATGGGAACATCTAAAATATTATAAGGGACAATAAAAACTTGAAAGGGAAATAAACAATTGTTTGAATATTTATCAGAACAAAGTGCAGGAGGAATTTCAGAATAAATGGAACAGAAAAGTGTTCTGGTAACCAAAGCAAATAAAATTTATGCTTGTTATAAGGAAATGAAACCAGTGGGGAAGGTTTATCAGTGTGCTTAGGTGACTTCTCCCCTGTTGTATCTGATTTTATGGTTGCTTTGACTCATTGGAAAACACAAGTCAGCTCCCTATATCACTTAATTCTGCTGCAGGACTACAGCACCCCACCAAAAGATCTCCAAAGAGCTATAGACAACAGCATCGTTCAGGTGGATCCATCAGTCAGCCGAAAGGAGCTGTCAGTTCAGAAAGTTTGGAAAGGTTTTCAAGTTCAAATCCACCCAAAAGTGTCAAAAATGTCATTGAGCATAATCAGCTGTGTCTGTTAGATTCAAATGGAAGTCTTTTTATTTGGTACAAAAAGTGCCTCTGGTTATGAAAACAGAGTTCAACTCATGGGAGCTTTGAAAACAACGCTGCCCCCGGGCCTGCAACCAACCCACTGGTGGTGGTTGCACCAAGGCGAGCTGTGCACTCACTCTGCAGCTCAGATGCTGCTCTTTGTATTAATGACAGCAGGTCTAGGTGGAGAGGGGCAGGGGACAGAGACCAGCATGTCTGAGAGGAGAAGATAATGGAATCATTTGCAGTTCCCACCAGCTCTCTCCATTAGCAGTAAGCCGGTGCAATCTCCACGGCTCCACTCGGTTGCCTTTGCGGTTGGTTTTTCCCCCCAGCATTGTGAAAGAACAGATAAAGCACCAAGACAGGGTCCATCCATGAAGATCAGCTCTTTAGGACAGAGGAAGAACCTTGGCTTCTCCCAGGCTTTTGAGCTACAGGAACCCAAGGTGTAACACACAGCCCATGCGTGGGGAGCCTGCCAAGGGGTGGACAGAGAAAGGGCCTGGGAGAAGGGAGAGACTACGTACAATCCTGTCTCTACCATGGACTCACATGAGCACAGACAAGACTCTTACTCTGTCACAACACTGGGTATCACAATGACATTACTCTGGTCTATATGGGAGAAGTCTTTGCTCACTCCAGAGCCAACTGTTTTAAGATCCTGTCCAGTTTCCTTCAAAAAAGAACTCCTCCATGATCTCAAGTGGCCAATGCAAAGAGTACACAGCGGCTCCAAAGCCTGGCAAAGCTGTTTGCTTTGCAGGGCTGTGTAATTTCCAAGAGCTCAGCTGAAATTCCCTTGGCCTCTCTGCTACCTGCAGGCAGAGATAAAGGACAGAGCAGCTGTGCTCTGCCTTCCTCCTGCTCTCCTTGACCAAACATCTTAGGGACTGAAGGAGAATTACAGAGGAGCAAGTGAGGCACGCAGCGTGAACAGAGGATTCACAGGTATTCTGCACATGGCAGGAGCACAGGTCATTAATTCACCTCTCTGATTTGTTTTGAGCCTGTCACATCCAAAGAGCAGCTTTATCACACAAGAAAAAATACCCTCAGGTAAATGTCTCTCCAGAGCTTCGTTATTTCAGCAGGTGCAGTAACGACTACCTTGGAGGGCATCACGGTTTCAGGATTCCCTTTTGACAAATAAAATCTGTTTTAATAGAAAATGGTATTTCGTGTGGGGTGAAAAAGAGTTACCAGAGTGAGCTGCAGTTTCTGAAGCTCAGATAACAATCACACCTCACTTTCCAGCAGCCCTTTCTTCCCGCTGGTGTGTCAGACACTTGGTGTACACACATCATGAAATGCAAACCGCCTCCGGGTGGCCTATCTCAATAAAGCCAGCTCAGCAACTTTTGTTCTTGCCAGTTCAGCTCTTGGGTTTACTCTCTAGTTTTCAAAAGTGGTGGTGAATTTGTCATTCAGGAAGAGAACCAGACTGCAACACTGTGCTCTGAAATAAACCACTAGCCAGTTTTGGTGTAGTGTTGGGAAAGAAGAAACTCAAATGTCACTATTGCTTTCCAAAAAATCCTCAGTTCTGGATATGGCCTCGAAATCCATGCAGCCCTTCTCTTCCAGGTGGTGGCAAAGACTGATGGATTATAGGAGTCCCAAGTTGTTCCAGGTTTGTCACTCAAAACTCAGTCACCTCTGCCACACTGGCAGGCTCTGCTGGTCAGAGTTATTCCTACATGTCAGCCTAAGCCTTAATTCAGAGTGCTGGGTACGTCTTGCATGGTAGAGGCATTCAGCCTGGCAGGAAATGTCCTCTCTGTTTTCCACAGGTTTCTGAAAGCTTATGGCAAAGACCTAACGCTGCCCAGGCAGGAGAATGTGGCTGGACCTGGCAAAAGCCAGCGGCAGAGCAGATTGCCATAGTGAGGACCAGAAGAACATTAAACAAACCTTGAAAGAGGCTGTGGCTGAATTCAGTTAAGATAGAAATAAAATTCTTCTGTTTGGGTTCTTAGGAAACAATGTTGTCCAAAAAGTGAGGACAATGAACACGTTCACTAATTCAGAAGCTGGAATTTCAATGGATTTATTAAAAAAGAGTGAATTTGCCATCTGCAGCAAGTGCTCTCTTGCACTCTAGGTATATCCTGAGCATCAGCAGTCCTGGCTTCCAGCAGAGAAGCTAAGAAAAACGGAATTGAGAAAAACTTTACTGAGCTGAATTTATTTTGAAAATACTGTCAATGTCATTTGCATTATTCCTCTTTAATATTTCTCTTCCTGCTCTGAAAAACTGAAGGAATAAAGATTGGAGCATGATTCAGCTGAAGCTAATCGGCTTTGCTTCTAAATCATCCCTTCACACAATTACAATTCCTGTGAATAGAGTAAGTCACCCCATTCTTATTTTCCTTCTTGTTTAAAAACTAACTTGACCAGTAGAATTCTTTAATTACAGTGCCATTTCTTGAGCCACGCTGTAATTTTTACATGCAATCATCTTTCAGCCACAACTTACTGATCAAGTCATTCTCACCTCTGGGGTGATAGAGGAGCGTTACCCTCAGACAGCACTCAGGCCAATTCCACATCAATGAAATAACTTTTTCCAAGGACTTTCTCCACCCAGCTTTGATATGTGTTGTGGGAACGTGTCAATGTTGACAATTCAGAGTAAACTCTGGGTTGGGTTTTTTTTTGCTGGACTTGTCCACTGCTGAAGAACTCTGCCAGCTTTACTCTCAATTTCCCTTCACCAATTCCAAGAGGACTGTGTGATGGAGAGGAGCAAAATACAGAATGTAACAAGAAAGCAGAGGAAGTAAGTGGTGGAAATAATTTTGGAAGTCTGAAGCCCTCAGGGGGTGAGATGGGGAGTGGCTGTATATCAGCAGTGATGGGCAGGACAAGGTTAGGAAGAGGGAACTTCTTAAATCCTTAATTAATAAGAGAGCCCTCAAAAGAATTTCAGGGGAAAGGTGCCTTCCCAAACGTCCTTCTGCTGACAGGGAATGTGCTCCACACACCACACCAGCCAGCTGAAGGCAACAGCTGCTCCCATGAATTTTTCAACTGTTTGCAGAGCTGCTGTTGACTCTTTTTTTTCGCTGATGCTCTCACTGACGGAGTGGAACTGATTCCACTGCCAGACGTGGAATCGGTTCTTTTCTTTAGCTATTAGGTTGGTGTCTGAACACTCAAGAGTCTTTCCAGCTATATCAAAGTTGTAAAACATGCCACTCACTTTTAAGGTGGCTATAATCAAATACTTATTTTTGGTGCTAATTCAAGTGGAAGTTATTTAAATTAGATGGTATAAAGAATGTTTTAAAAGGCCCAGTATAAACTGAGCGTATAATTATTGCTGGGGAATCATTTGAGCATTAATCTCTTGGGCCTCAGAGGAAAAGAGATGCCCCAAAATAAAGACTGTATTGATATATCAAACTGGAGTGTTCCTAAAAATAGGTTAGGGGACCCAGATATCTGCCATTCTAAACTAGAGCAGTCCACCAGTGAGTCAAAATATCTGCTGTATTGATCAAGCCAGGATCATGGAGAATTTTTCAAGGGTCCAGATGGAAACACTGAGATGAGATTCATTCTTCATAACCAGGATGATACAACAGGACCTGCCTGCAGCAGAGGATGACTCCTCTGTAACATCAAAAGGGTCTGATCACCCTTTCTCTTCCCATCTTGCTTGGGGAACACACAAGATTTGGCAGCTGAAGCATTACCATCTTTGTGGCTTTCAAACCAGCTTCTCATCTCGACTCCATGAAACAAGATCACTTTTGGTTAACGGAGGGAATTTTTGCCATCTTTGGAGACAACGACCTGTTCTTAGTTTATCCATCCCTTAATCTCCTTTATGAGTTGATGGAAAAAATGTATCTGGGCAAGAAATCTTGGGGATCTGGGAAATTTCAACAGGTAGGGAGTAGTACAACATTGCTCCTCGGCAATGCCATCTCCTAGAAATCCATCACACCAGGATCTGCAGACCTTACCTTACCCTGATGTCCCTGGGGCAGCAGGCAGTGATAAGCTTGATGATATTTCAGCTACATTCAGCTAACATAAATAATATATGCTGTTGTAATTGCAAGATCTCAAAGACATTAGCTGAAACTGTGCTTCGGGAGAAAACCTCACGTACACAATGTGTCAGCTAAAGCGAGTCTTCCCCTTGATTAACACTTTTAATTGGATGTTGCAACTGAATTCTCTTTCTGTGTTCACTGAAGAGGTTACAACCCGAGCTCAAAACCAAACACAAAAATTATAGAGAATTATCATTCGTGTTCCAACATCAGACAAGAAATAGAAAGCTAAATTCTCTGTCCTTAATTCACCTACTGTGCTTTGTGTAGCCACTCTTGCAGAATCAAACATAATTAGCACTACTTGGGGAAAACTCCCACTGCTTTTGCTGGCAGTTTTGCTCAAGTAAGGTCTGTGCCATCGGGATAGCTGCTTGCAAAGTCAACAGCTACAAACCTGTTCACTGCAACCTCTCAAGAATGGAGTTTGCAACTGTCTGGCTTTGCAAGAACAGTCCTGTTTGCAAATGCCAGGTGCTCTAATGTGTAAAGTGTAAAAGAAAATCTGTAAAAAGTGATAAATGGTGTAAATTGTTACGTTCCATGGGAGAAAGATGTAATGGTATTACAGCTTTGCTGGTTACTCAAATGGAACAGCAAATTTTGTATGCTGAATTGTATTAGATCTAAACATAAACTTGTCTGTCAATCTTTCTAAAACCTGGCACTCTGTAATCTCAGCTTTTCTACAGGAAAGCGGTGCAATCCCAGAAATTCAGCTGTGCCCAGGGTAGTCGAGGTATCCAAACGCTGTAGGCACTCAAACAGATGTTGTGGAAACCCACCGTGAAACGATACACACGTGTTCCAGGCACGGGGGAGGAAATGGGAAATTACTTCTATAAACCCGCAGTTACGGCCACGCTGCTTCTGAGTGGCAGGGTGTAGGGGAATTTTGGCACCAGACTTACGAAATAAAGGCTCAAGGAACGCTATAAAATGGTTCTCTCTGCCTTTTTAGAAGCAGCTAACTATCCCCAGCCTTTCAAAGAGTACATCAAGATCAAGCAATACAGCTGTGTTGAAGCAAGGAGGGACACCAGCCTTTGAGTTTTTGTCTGCCACAAAGCAAAACCAAACTGTGAGTTATTAATGACGCCATTCGCACTGTTTTTGGAAAGGCTTTTTCAGTTTCTTCCTCTGTTCTAACATGTTGACATTGCCAGAACCCTTTGCTTGCATCCCAAAGGGAAAAATGTATTTAATATGTATTTAATGTGTGATGCTTGGAGCTCCCACATCAACAGCAAGAAGGATCACAGAAAACTAAGCCACGGGTAACTCCAGGGTTGCAGGGACATACAAAGAGGAAGAAATCATCCCTGTGACCTTATAGCCCAGCAGGCAAATAGACTTGTCTCCACAAAGACTTGCATGTCCCTGAGATGGGAGAGAAGGTTCTCCAGGCTCCTTCGAGCCACTTCCTGAAGCTGAGTTCTACTCCTAGCTGCTGCTCTTCTCATCCTGTTAATGCCTGTCACCTTGGGAGGTGGCACTGCTCATTTGAAACGAGTGAAACAAAGGTGTAATGAGACACAGGAAACTTTTTGCCTTTTGAACTCCCCAGAGTTCTTAATTAATCCACATTTTGTAACCACAACTAATTGTTTGCTGTAAGTCTTGGGAATACAGAGAAAAAAAAAGCAGGTTTTGTATTTTGGGAAAAAAGCCTGACTCACAGAAGTGCCAAATCAGTTTGATTTCACAAAATTCAGACTTCTAATCTGCTTATGGCATTTATGTACACTGTGTACCTGCCTGGCAGAAGACCAGGCTGCCTTGAATCTGTTTGCCTTCCTTCATAATGGGAATACTAGTCTCCTTTTCTGAGAGACCTTTTAGAAAGAGAGATCAGTTATTCTTGGTTTTTAATCATTCTCATAAAGAGAGTTTTCCCCATTGCTCAGTTACAGCAGCAAAGAAAAGAAGAAGTAAAAAGCTTTTGAGGTATCTAAGAGGGGAAAAAGCAAAGGTGTGCTGATGTGTGATACAGATTATTCTTAAAAGCAGCTCGGCTGTTGTGCCTTCCGTTGTGCAGAGAGGCTGCAGGAGAAGGACATGGCTGTGAAATGCAGCGGCGTGTTTCGACTCCAGGTACCGTTGCAGTGACTGCTCTAGAGAGAAGTGAACCTTGTGTCTTTAGTCTGATAGGGAGCACAGCTCTGGCACTCCACGTGTTTGAATAAGGAGGAGTTTCCTCTCAGGTGGTGTTGCCTTTACAGGCATTTGTCAGCACCAGCAGCAGGTAGGCAGCTGCCATCCAGACAACGTGTTGATGAAGAATAAGAAAAGGAGAATTTAGCTGCCATCAAAAGCACAGGAAAGGAAGGAGTTTCAAAGTCGATGCAAAATTTGATCATAGTCTAAAAGATCTTTAAGAAAATTTTCACATTGGACTAATGAGAGAACAGTACTGACATCTGCAATAACTATAACAATCCATCCATGCTCTCTACTAGATTTCCAGCCATGCATTAACTTGCAAGTTCATCCCTGGTTCCTGCTGCAGTAGAACTGCCCAGAGAAACTTTAAGCACATGTTCTTGACTTGTGAGCCCCTGTGAAAATGCTCTGCCTACACTCTGACTGAGCATTTCTGCAATATTCAAATGTTAATGCAAAATGTAATCTACAATATCCCATTTGAACAAACAGCAATCAATCCAACACACTACAGCTCGATTACTTCCTTGGTCTCTGTAACAGGTGCTGTCAAATAAATCTACTGAATAAATCAGTCCCATTGTAACCATGAGGAAGGCTTTTATAACTGCATTTGCTGAGTGGGAGGACATTTTTCTCTCCATTTTTTTACTGACAGACAGATAAAAAACATACTAATCAAGAGAGACATGCACTAAATGCCTTGGAGGTGAATTCCTGTTTATACTGAGGACTCTTAGTCCTCCTCTCATTTGAGGATTCTGATGCTATCACAGCAAAGACAATCAAGACCTTTGGATCCAGTCCAGTTTTCGTCATGGATGGCCTGGGAGATGCCCAAAATACTGAGGCTGCCTGCATAATATTTTCATACTGAGCACCTTTGCTTTATTCTTCTGGCACAGCTTGTCCTTTTATATTCCTGGCAGGAGACTCATGGGGACCTCCAGCAAGGGTACCTGCAGGGATGGAGCTGCTCTCCATTATAGAAAATATCTATAGATATATTTCTGTATGCTACTGCACTGTATTTGCAAGAAAATCCATCACTTGCTTTCTTGCCACTTTAAAAAATATTACCTCTGAATATTTCCTTCCCCATTTTTGCTCCTTTTCCTTTTAAAATGTTCATTAGAATGCACTGCAGTTCTTTTCATAAAGCTCCATGGTCTGCAAAATGGATCAAGAGAATGACACTTACTTAACAGAGGTTTTTTCCCCTGCAAGTGTTGCTCTTTTTCCCCCCCCAGTGCTTTGCAGAAAGATTAAGCAAGTGAAAGTGTCAGCTCTTTCTGGAATGAGAACAGCACTGGGATTCTCTGTTGGCGTTATGCAGCGCGGATACAGATGCACAACAATAGAAGACGAGCAGATAGCAGCTCTGCAACCATTATTCATTTAGCTGAAATGTAAATACTGCTCCTCAGGGGGGAAAAATGGAGAGGCTGCTGGAGCCAGGCAGGATGAAGCCTGCAGGACCACGGCGGGTTTCAGAGCGCAGGAAGCAGAAGGTCAGCAGAAAGAGGCTCTCTGAGGAGAAGTCAAAGAGAGGAGAGTAGCACGGACTGAACTATCAGGAAAAGTCACCCCAGTGCCATCACTGCTTGACATCTTTGGCCATTTTTTCTTTTCATGTCCACAACAGATGTCACTGCTTGCAAGTGACTAATGATAACTCAGGGAAAGGTGAAAAAATGGATGTGGAAATGCTAACCAAGGCAACCCGGTCGGATGCAAAGATACAAAGAAGAGCTACAGTGCTGGACCATATTTAAAAGCCTCTACGATACCACTTCCTTCTGGGAAGCCTATATTTTGATCTGCAAAGTCTCTATTTTATCTGTCCAGCTTTCAGCCCTGTGTTTTCTGGCAAGGGCTGTACATAGCTCAGTTATAATGAATGAAATGAGCTGGTAACAGCTGGGTATTTATAGGCTCAGTGGGCTGGTGCTCCAAAAAATCTGAAAGCACTTAAAAGTGCCTTTGGCTCTAGAGCAACAGTGACAGTCCCTACCAGCTTGTGGGGACATTCAGGAGGAGTCATGGCAGGAACAATGACATGGAAGTATCCTGAGCTGTGTGCTGAGCATCTTTCAGTTCAGTTTGTAGAGAGTGAAAAATGAGTTAAAACATTAAGATATGGAAAAACAAGATTGCGTGTCCAAGATTCCTGTGAATAAGAACACACCAGCTAAGTTCTGCATGATTTTCTGGGGAAGAGCTTACTCATGAGTAAAGACAAGGCAATGAGATCATTAGTTTGCTTAAGCTAATTGAGTTGAATATTGCTAGACATATAATATAGTGGCTTATCATTAATGACACCAGATAGCTTTGAGGAAACTCAACATCTACCAGACATAGAAGGGAATCTCTTCCTGCTTCCTGGAGACCTACACTCCAAAAAGCCAGCAGCCCAAGTCTAGACCTAACAAACCAGCCATCAATATCTCGGAGCTTCTGTGATTATGAACTGGTTCCTGCACCACGCTGTCAGTGCAGCCCAGAGAACCAAGGTGCAAGGCCTACGACCTTGCCCTTGTATGAACATGAACAGTGGTGGAGGTTCCACCAAGATAAAATTGCAAGTTGCACCTGCTCCACAGTTGTGTGTTTGAGCTCCAGGTTTCCCAGCTGCTGATCCTACCTACCTGCTGAGCCACAGCTTGCCAGGTCTTCCTTGGAGAATAATGGCATTTTCTGTCTCCAGAATGAGACCAAAAAAACCAAAACCATATCCAACAAGAGAGGCAAATTCTCATTATTTTGCTCAATACTCAATTTTGCTCAAAAACCTACACTGAAGTCTGAGATGAGAGTTATCTCAAAGAAAGGAAAGAGGGACAATGTACCTACAGGTGCTCTCCTCAGTGTCCCATCCTCCCCTACTCAATGAGTGGGAGGTTACAGTGCTGCAAGTAAAGGACAGATGGAAAAACTGAGAATATAAGAGGTACTGCTTACCACAGAGGAAAGGTCCATGTTTACCATCCTCCTGTCATGCAAGTCGACTGGCTGGAGGCCTGCAACGTTGATCTGGACAGAAGAGGTTCTGTATACAAACCTCAGCAGCCAGTCTCCCCTAGGAGCCGAGCAGAAGAAGAGGGTGAATAAATCCTGTTGCCAAACCAATGCCATATGTGACTCCTCAGACTGCAAGGAGAGTAGAAGGGCCAGGAAGCACAGTGATGTCTGGACCAGGACCTGCTGCAGCTTTGTCTGATGTAGAAATCACAGCAGTTGCCAAATTTAGGGCAAGTTCCTGGGATCTGACCCTTCTCTTTATTTCTGTATTTGCTTAGAGATTGCAGTACATTCACAGATTTAATCTTTTCAATGTACTCCTAGGTAGAAGTCCTCCAGCCTGTAGAGAGCTGTAAACGTGACGAGGCCTAACAATACCAATGTTGCTGACATAAATATCGACTGTGAAGCTCCTCGGAGTGCTCCTGATTTATAGGTACTGTATAAATACTTGGTTTCAATGACAGAACTAGGAAGAGTTTGTTCCCACTGTAAAGTATCCCCATAAGTCACGGTGACAGTTTCAGGGTAGACTAGAGCATGATGAGAGAAGGTGATTTGTCCTTTGGAAATACAGAAGCTCTTCTCCTGTGCTGAACAACAGCATAAAATCTGGGTTCCTACATGCCACAACACCCTTATAGAGCAGATTTAAATTGGATGTGAGTGGTATTTGTACTCCATGATGGCAGCGGGTGAAATGGACCTGCACAGGTCACCATTTCTGGCTGCTCCTGTCCGCTGTAAAATGCTACAAGTTGTAAGTCTACACTGAGCTCTGCAAAACCTTTGCAACGCACCCACGCTACACAGGGGTGGGTTCTTTCAAATGCTGAGTGAGTCTAATTAATTTGGTTAAAGTTTCCCACTAGGAATTTGTAACCCTGCTGTGAAATTGGATGGGACAGCTCTGACAGCTGGCTTTCACTCCATGTCCTTTCAGACTTCAAAGCCAAAGAAGACAAGCTACACTGGATTGAAGCTCAACAAATTGGGCCCAGATCTGATCTTGCAGGAATTCTAGTCGATGTAATTCATCTGACCTACATAGAGTTACTCCTGAAGTGACAGAACGAGGCTACAATTTGTATAAGTGAGAGACCAGAGAAATCAGAACCAGGTGAGGTCTTATCACAAAATGTTTGTATAATTCTTCTCTCATATCTAACATCTCACAGAAATTCTCCATATCTCTCAGTTACCTCTTTCATGCTAACTGAATAACCCTCAAGTTCAGCATCTGAGGGCAAAATAGAGAACCAGTGTAGTGGAATATTTCCTGACAGTCTCCTCACCTGCTTCTTCCTATTTGTGAGGAACAAGCTACAATTTCTACATCATTTTTGATTCAACATTCAAGACATGGGCTTGCTAAAGCAGAGACTCACCAAATTATTGCATACACAGAGGCACAAACACACATATTATCCTACTGCAACAGCATATGCAGGCTTGGAAACTATAACAAGATCTTTTTTTTTAATATGTTATAGGAAATTAACACACTGAGCTTTTTGCAGTGAAACTGATTTTGTATAACATGGGGAGGAATGATATTTGCTGGGGAAAAATTCAGTTATATGCAACAATTGCTATCGTTTATGGCTTCTTGGGGGAACACAAGCACTGCCAAGGAGGCAGCAATGGCTTTTTCCCTATGTCACATGAAAATAACTGGTGTGCACATCCAGCATCCATAAAACCTCCAACAATTTTTAGTCTAAATGACAGATGGGATTAATATTTTGTTGTTTTAATCTTGAATTTAATTCTTTTAGTTAGTATTTCTTTGTAAATTCATCTACTATGTTAGATGCACAGTAATACAATACTTCCTCATCTTGTGTGTATGGATGGATGGAAAGTGCCAACAGCATTTTAACTGTCCTTGACCTGAAGGCTCATGGCTTTTAAGCTGTCTTGACTTGCACTTACATGTTCTTTACAAATCTTCCTGCCTGATTATTTCTCAATTTATTTTCCCCTGTTCTTTGTCTTCCCTTCTTCATTCCTTCATTTTAATTTCCCTTCTTCTAATTGTGCTGGTAAGCAGCGTTCTTGTCACAATTATCTTCCAATACACAGTCATTAGATTTGATACTGTCACTTGAATTCTTAATAGCTTTTATAAGATTGCTGCAGCTATTTTGTGTCTCTGAATCTCTCTCTTCTCACCCAGCCGCTCTCACAACTCTGCATAGCAGTTGTCTGCACAGTTTTTAAAGGCTGGGATCTGGTTTCAAGGTAACCTTTCTATTCTTTCACATCCTTAGTGAATTTGCTACAGCTATTCCAGCTATACCTCCTTTGTAAGTAAAACATCTTCTTTATGTGGACTATCTTGACCAGAAAGTGAGTCTATATATAAAAAATCTTCGATTTGCTTCAGCTCCTTTCCTTCCATTGCAATTTTCACATCTTGTTCCCATAAGCAGACCCTAGTAAATTGTATCTCAAAGCTTTTATAGATTTTAATTCGCATTCTTTAACTGTCAGTGAACTTAACGGCCGTATTTATAGTCCTTTACACAAAGCTGAGATTTAAAGGGGCCTAAGAATATATCAAATCATGCACACAAACACACTGACCCTGCTTTAAGCTGCCAGGGTGATATAACACGGCCACTGTACGAGCAGGACCTACACATTGAGCACCTCAGGCTTCCAGTGTAACTATGCATCACAAACAGCCAAGAGCTGGAGACAGAGCAGCCTTCAACTTTCTCCTGAAGACTGTCATCTCCAATTAATCTGAGGGAGAGACCTCCGGAGGGAAGAGGCTCCGGCACTGCTGTCTCTGTTGCTACTGAATCAATGTACTCACCAGTTGAACAAATACTCATGTACAAAATGTTTAAAAGGGATAAATGTAAAATATAAATTCAAAGTGAGGCTGGGATAATGAAGTGAAGGACTGAGCACGTACAGACCTGCAATAGCCATTTATGATCCTGCCCGACACCACCTTTGTGATGGCTTTCCAGTATTTGGCTTCTCCTTCCACTGGAGCTCCCAGTAAGACCACATCTTCGATGATCCCTTGAGAGTCTAGTGAGATGAAAGCAGAACAGCTCAGGTTTAGGAGACACATGAGAAAATGTGTCTTTACATGTACTTGCAGGAGGGGTACGTTCAGATGTGCACTCCAGAAAAATCATCATTTCTCTGGTTTAAATTTTAAAGGCAGAAACAATGAGAAGGAGGATCTTAAACATCATTTTGTGTAACTGTTAAGTGTCCACAGTTCCAGATGGAGTCAATAAAGACAAAAATCAGAGATCCTGAGACAGTGGAAGGAACTAGGCTGATGGCAGGAGGGAGAAGTGGCCTGGCCTCTGTGCAGAAAGATGCAGTTCAAGCAGCAGAACTGTGGAAAGTTCTTTTCACAGACTTATTGATCTGGATTTGCACAGAGCTGAACTCTTATGCTTTAAAACTGCTGAAAGGGACTGACATTCCTTATACTGGCAAATATTGTCACATATTAAGCAGAATAAACTCTTCCCACAACCAGTCCTCAGAGCTGAGTTCCTGAAAAACGTGACCTGTACACACAACAGAAAACCCCCAAATTCTTAATATTGATTGGGAACTAGCAACAACGAAGGCATTTGCCAACATGAAGTAATAATCTATCAAACTGGATTGATTTTCTTGAAGGGTACTTTAACCTGAATGTCCAGGGCATGATTTGCTGAAAAGGAATGTTGACTTTTAAGCATAATAAATCTTCCTCTCTTGTCAAAACAGCTGCAGCTGGAGAATTCCAGTAAAATAATGATTAAATGAGAAATACTGGGCAACTCTACTACTTTCCTAAACAATATATTAATATCTATTCATAAATCTTTGTAAAGAGAGATCAAGCTCTTGATGCCACAGCAGTTAAATGAAATTCCCAGCAGCACACATCTTGGGAGACTCATGGGTGTAGCATGCCAAATCTAGACTTTCCACCTGTGGGAGACCAGCATTCACAAGATGTGAGCTAAACCACTCTCAGACTGGCATCTGCAGTTTGTAGAATAACATGGTGAAGTTTATGGGGAAGTAAAAGTGAGAATGAGTGCATACCACATCAAGTTATGACGGAGAGGTGCTGCCTGGCTAGACTTTTTAAATGTAAATCAATTGGTTTCCTTTCCCTGATAGCAATAAATAACTTGGAGCTGCCTGTGGTGCCCGCATCTTTCTCTGCAGTGTAAATCCCAGCACCTGACAACAATCCCAAAGAGCTCTCGTGGTATTATTTCTTATTGCAAAGCAAATTTTGCACCAATCGAGAGAATAGCAAAGAGCAATTCAATTTTGTTAGTGTAATCTGTGAGCAATAAAGTCCTGTTCCCAGAATCATGGGCAATGAAAAAGAAACCCTTGCAAACGGGGAGCTCGTTCCAACCAAGGTACTAAATTCCATGGCCACAGTGTGAGCCAACTGAATAAACTAACAGCTAATTCATCAGGGTCTCAAACATGTGGGCAAAGTATTGGAAGCTTTTGTTTCTCCAGTTCTTTGTACAGCTTATTTCTTGCTCAGAACAAAAATGTTTAGCCTTGGCTGAAAAATCCTCATTTTCCTTGAATGTTGACAGAGGGGGAACAGAATCTGAGAACAGATCACTGGCCTACATAGTTGCTGACACTCCAGATAAATTCAATGTATTTCACAGTTTGCAAATCTTTTTTATGATGAAGAACAATAAAATCTGCACAGCAGGAAAATAAAATTTTAAAAAAAACCCAAACCACAATTACTAATGGGCAAAAATTAAAAACTGGTAAGATTATTTGTCTGGAGAAGGTGTGGAAGATACAAGCTGAGCCAGAGGCCATAACCAGTACTTAGGAACTGGGCTTTGCTGGGCCTTTAGGGTAGAACTCCCTGGGCCAAGAGGAGAGCATCTCATCACATTAGTCCCCACTGAAAAGAGCAGAGGGGAGGAATTTAGCTCTCTCTGGGCATTGCAGATGCCGGGACAAGGACAGTGTTTCCTGGCAGAGTTTGGCAGCAGTATTCCTGATACCTGACCACAGCAGAGACCATAACCCAGTGATGATACTGGTCACACAAGTGATTCCATAGGACACTGTGATCGGTATCAGACAGATCTGTCATGTGTGATACCTCACTCCTATGGACCGCAGTGTGGCTTCTAGGTTCAGGTTCAGACCATTATCAATTTTCATTAGTTTACGCTTTTTATTTACTAAAATGCCTGGGAATCGTGCTGAAAAAATCAGACCAGTGATCTTCCCATGCAGTAACTTGTCTCTGATGGGTCATTACTACATCTTCTGCTATAATGTCATTTTCTGGAATCCTACTAAGCTCTGGCTTCCAAAGTCATTTGTGATGAAATATCTCAAAGGTTATTTAATTGCTTTGCAGAAGAGTGTTTTCTTTTAACAGAATTTGAGTTCCTGCCATGGTGTTTCACTGGATAATCCATGATTAGTTATTTGTCCTCAGAAATGCTACTGCCATCTGGATACAAAAGCCCTGCATGACTAGGCCTCCTATTTCTTTTGTGTGAGACATCCAAGTCCAAACCCAAATCGGTCTCAGATGTCCCAGGTCCCAGTTCCACTCCTTCTGTGGCTTGCGCTGGAACGTGCATGTGAAGAACGCCTTGGCAATCTGCGCTAAACATGCTGCTTTTCATCTCACAAACAGCTCAGCTTTCATAATTCAATTAAGGAACTGAAAAATTAGTGTACAGTGGGGAGCTTCTATGATACATAATTACACTGCTTAGATTTCTTCAGAATGGCAGCCAACCTTAAAGACCCCTAATGATTTCCTTTCACGTATTACTGAGCTATGGTCCCACGTTATTCCAGTCAGAGACTGCAGGCTGTTAAATAAAAGCCTGAAAATATCTCAGCCTCTGGCATTCTTAGGACACAAAAAGAGTAGATCTGGGGACAGATTAGTATCTGGCTTCTGGCTTCAGTGTAACTCGTTAGAATCGTTCTGGATTTGATTAGATTTATTTTGAGAACAGAATTCCTGCATTTGAGGACTTCTATCTTAAACCAGAAGTGAAGTTCTGGTATGCAGCTGTCAACAGAAAAAATGCTGACGGTCTCCATCCTCACTTGACTCTATTCCCACCTTCTTGGACTTTATTAAGCATTTTCCTTTATAAAGCTCCTTATTTATTAGCAACTCTTTGTGATGCTAAATGGTTAATGAATTAAATTAGCTACATAGGGGGGGAGGCAGGCTGCACGCACACACTCTCTACTGACTCAACTCCAAGATGCAGTTTACATCAACTGATCATAATGATTTTATTCTTTTTTCTAAATTAAAAATAGAATCTATTAATAAACAGAACCACAAAGAATAATAAATTGACAGATGGTTTTATACTTGACTTTGGGGAAAAATTACCATGAAAATAGCAGATGACAGTGGCATTTCAGTGACTTAAATGGAAGGGAGGACTCAAGGAATCAGATACAATAGCTACAGAGAGCTTCCAATAAAGGCAAAGCATCCTCTGCCAAGATCACAGTGGCATGTGTGGAGCTCACAGACTGATCCAGCAGTCGAATGTCACAAAATGTCAAGTTGTTGTTTACAGACTGGAGACCAAACTGACACACTGAAGCACCTCGAGTGAAGACAGCAGACTTAATCCACTGAACTGGTGGAAATGACAGTAGAATTTGGCTCCAAATGCATTTCAAAACTACTTTTTTTGGGGTTTCTGTCCTATCCTAAAAGACCCAAAGTCTGTTCCTGAACTCTTCCTCTCGGAAGAAAAACTCCTCTACCAGCAGTAAGGAAAATAAAGGAGAAAAAGGTTGGAAGGTGAATTTTACCTTTTTCTTGAGCCATTTCCTGCAGGCAGAAGTAAATGACTCTTGCACCAAGACTGAAGCCAATCAGTGTGACAGGTCTCTTGCCCTAAGAAAGAAGGAAAGGAGAAAACATCATCAAATACTGTTCTAGACCAAAAAATAGAGCCTGGCCCAAGACCCTGATACACAAAGCACTTGTGCATGATTTTTTAAACATTTGAGCAATTTGATTGATTTCAAAGGAATTATGTATCCTCAAAGTTCTGCACAGTTCAATATGGAGAATTCTGCATATCTGAGTATTCTGTATTTTTTTGATATTCAGAAAATCAATTGAAAGAATCTTAATGATCAGAAGTTACAACAAAGCAGATGTTTCAAACAGAAACAAAACAGATGCTGCCATTGTTTTGAAACTTCCAAATGAAAGCCTAATTCAAGGAGCAAAATTTTCCTATCAGTGTTTCAATAAACAGAAGAAGAAGCTGTAATATATAAATATTGACCACTTCTAGATTTAAGACTGAATGACAGCAGCACTGTCTGGCTGTCACAAAAAGAAAATGATGTGGGCTAAGCTTTTATTTTGAATAACCTAATAAGATTTTCTATAAGATCAAAGGGAGCCTCATCTCCACAACCATGAAAAATGGGCTTTGTATGAACCAGGGAGCAGGTGTGTGAGGGACTCCCTAGACATCACGCTCAGTAGTTTTAGATGCTCCAGCACATTGGAATGTGTGTTTTCACAACAGCGAATGCTTAAAAGGCAGTAACAAATGCCCCCAAGCAAAACAAAGGGCTTGTATGAAATAAAGTTTATTGCCTTTCCTGGGATTGTATTTTTATGAGAAATCAAATTTGTTTCTACTCTGCTGTTTCACATTGTTATTTATGACACGCAGCTCTGGGGCCACGGCTCCCACAGGGCTCCTCTATAATAGATACCGGACTGGCGTGCCTGTGAGAGGAACACGTGGCCAGCAGAGAACAGCCTCCCTCCACGCCAGTGCTAGCCCAGCAAATAATAACAGGCTTTGAGGGGACAGAAAGGTCTTTTTTGAGCCTTCTCAGGGAGGCTTAACGACTTCTGTCACTTCTTTCAGGTACCAGCCCACTCCACTTCTCTGTAGGCAAAACCATGGCTCCTGCTGCAGCTGCAGAGTCTGCTTTTCTGTTGTTCTGCTGGTGCCTCTTACTTATCAGTGAATATTTTTTAACACTCTGTAATCTCTTTTCCTTTTCACTTATCTTTACTTTCTGTTCTCAGATTTCCAGTAGGTGAGTTGGCCTGGCTGTTTTGTGACATGGTCAAGCCATTTGTCATTTATGATCTGGATCTCTTCTTCTTCATTTATAAAAGCTTTAGTTTAAATGGAATGAATCTTAGCAGGAATTCTCTTGATTCATTTGGAACTTCCTGTTTTTCCTCAATGAACCAGATACATGCTGGTCACCTTCATGCATATTTTTTTTAAATTTTTCAGTTTATTATTCATTTTCTTCCCTTGGAAAGATACCACTTGATAGTTAACTAGCATGATTATAAAAGTTAACGTCCATGGGCCAAATCCCTTCCAGACATTATTCCTGGATAATTTCTAGCCAATTACCTGCTGTCGACTGAGCAGGATATGTGCTAGGTGTTTGCCTACTTCAGCAGACCGATGGAGACACACTCCCCAGGGGTTGTCAATGACACTGGCAACAGTCAAGAGCGAAGCTGGCCAAGTCAAGGCCGTCACAATACCTGCAACACGCAAAGCAAACAGCACGGCAGAGTCACAAATCTGGGCTGCTCTTAGGAAACATCAAAAGCAAGATGGTTCACTGAAGTTAAAAGCTAAACCTAGGACCTTTTGTCATTTCCAGTTCTTCTTTCTCAAGAGTTGCTCTGAGAAATGTTTTGCTAGACTAAAGATAAGAAAGAATGTGATGTTCTGATACGGAGGCAAACAGACACTACACATGAAATGTAACCTGCATGTTTGAAAGGTTTATGTAAAACAGTAAAACACAGTGTAATAACAGAAATAAACACTGTCACGCATGAAGGAAGGTGTTTCCAGCTGTAATTTTAAAAGATTGAGTCAATGACACAGAGGCACAGCAACCCAGGAAAGTAAATCTAAATTACAGGTGTGGCAGAGAAGGTTCTCAGGTCACTTCTGCTGGGTGGTGCCAACACTGACGAGACAGATACCTTCTCAGAAATCTTCCTTGTTTAGGAAAGCTCCTTTAAACAGACACTGACAGTCAAACTGCACAAGAGGTACTCAAGCAGATCTGAAACCATTTA
Organism: Antrostomus carolinensis; assembly: GCF_000700745.2. Classification (NCBI taxonomy): domain Eukaryota; kingdom Metazoa; phylum Chordata; class Aves; order Caprimulgiformes; family Caprimulgidae; genus Antrostomus; species Antrostomus carolinensis. Next base: position 28,848 of record NW_010331665.1, read on the forward strand.
TGTTCTTACCTGACAAGACAGTGAATTTTAGGGCTTCTTGAGCCATCATGTTCACAAAACCATTCAGCAGAGAATCTAAAGCGTTGCCAAGCTCCATCAAGTACTTGGATTCCCAGGCCAGGCAGTATTGCTCACTCGATTGCAGCATGCTGCTCCATGGTGCTGTGAAGCTTCCTGAGAAAAGGTTGCAAAGATGGAATTTGTGTTCAGAGAAAACACAACAAAGTCTGACTCCTGGCAAGATGAGTCCCAACAGAGAATCAGAAAAGAACCAACGGGACGCTGGAATATACTAATATACTGTGATAACGAGGAATCACATTTAAAAACACTGTGAGATTTAGATGCCATATTTCCACTGTTTTATAATAAATTTGGGCTTTGTAAATAATCATACAGCTTTAGCTGCCTTAGCAAAGAGTCTTCAGTGTGGACAGGCTCGGATTTCATGACCCATCCAGTTGCCTCACAGGCTGCCAAGACAGATGGACATTAACACTCATTATGTCAGGTATTAAGGACATTCCTCCTGCCATCAGATATCAGGCCAAGTCCTGCAGCTCCATCTTCTCATACAGACCAAAGGAGGGTCTGTCCTAAGAAGGATGAAGAGCTGAATGGCTGCACAGACTGAGTTCAGTGGGGCCAGAGGGATCGAAAGTATCTAAGATCTTGTAAAAATCTATTGCAGAGCATCTTCCCAGCACTTCAGTTAGGTGGGCAGGGATTGCAGTAATGGCTCTGTCTTAAAACAAGGAATCTGCATTTATAGATCCAGACTGCAATTATTTTTACTTTGCCATCCAGCCTAGTTAGCCACTTCAGTTCAATTTTTCCCTCCAGATGCCAATCAAAAGCAGTGCCTAGATCTTTGAGAGATAATGGATAATTTCCACTGTGCAAGTCTAATTTTTGGCTGTAAACAATTTTTAAGCCATACTCTCTTCTGTTTGTAGTGTAGCTTGTACTAAGTGGCCAGGAGGGGTCTGGTAATGGTATCAATGGCAGATGAACTCTGAAGGGCAGAGCAGAATTTTCATTTTAATTAACTGAAACCTTTCCCACACTGTTCCTTCTCCAAACGATGCAGGGCAGGTTGAGGCATGAGAGAGCCCACGCCTGATTGCACCACAATATACTGACAGATTTGTGAACGTGGATAGGCAGCTAGTGGGAGCTCAAAAATCACAAGGTAGCGAATCCCATAAAAACCCTGTCCTCAGTCCTTCTGTTTTAAGGAGTCGTGCAAGTGTGTAAGTAGACAGACACAGCTGTAAGGAGGAAAATGGATGACAATTCTAGTTTTGCTTTTTTAAACGTTATAGCAGATTGCTAGTTATGGAAGAAGAATGTGTGTCATTTATAACTCCCTTTTAAGGGCAAACAGACACAAAAAGGTTCCTGAAGGGACACACTTGTCTTTGTAACAGTGCCTGGGAGTCCTCCAACCCCAAGCATTTGGACCCCTGGCAAGCAGACAATGAGAAAAGCCAAAGCACAGTACTGCAAAGTGAAAATAACCTTACCCTGACAGCAAGCTGCAACCTAACAAGCAACAGGACAGAGACATCCTTCTGCATTAATGATATCCAGTGTTAATTATGATGCGCCTGAATAAATTGGCAGCTGTTCAGTCAGGTTGCTGAATGCATCAGCAGACAGTTGACATATTTTATATGACAAGCTATACTGGAAACTAAAACAGTACAGCCCTTTCAAGGTTGCTGCCTGTAAGTTCACCTCCTGAGTGCTGTGCTTAACAGGATTTACTTGGCAGAACTTTCTTGCCAATAAATCTCATTATCTGGCAGATACCAAGAAAGAAAAAAGATGCTATTTTCTGTTAATTGCTGGAGGATAAACATAAGGTCTCGGAGATAGGTGAGACACTTTGTCCTAGTGCTGGAAATCATCCATCTCAAACAAACCTTTCCTAGGAAAACCATACAGCATTTATTAACAGAAACAATCCTGCTCTGACTACCACCAATCCTACTATCACTACCAATTTACTGCCTCCTTTGTTTCCTCTGTTTTGATTTGGATTGCAGATTGGCTTACAAAGTCTTATGTTGAGAGTCAGTTTTAGTTACCAAGCCATGCAAGTGTGGGGAAGACATAGGTTCTACGAGAGCACAAACACTTCCTCATCTTGTTCTTACCATATTTGCCAGTGCACAGCCATCCAGTAATTGCTATGGTGATATGAAGCTGCTTTCCTTCAGTAAGTGGAAGGAATTCAAACTCTTCTATGGCTCCCACACGCTTCTTCATCTTGTACCCTACACACAGCAAGGCAGAAACAGGAGTCTCAGAAATGGCACAGCAAGGACAGACTTTGCTAACAGTAGAAGTTCGTAGGAAATTACTTGGGTCATTTGTTGAGGGTTTTTTTTTCCTTTCCAAACCCCTCAGCCAGTCTGTGCATTACTTAGAGCTTGGTATGGAGTCAACACGATCCTTCTGAGCTTGTGTGATCTGAGGGAATCCCAGCAGAAGGCTTTTTTGGTGCACACCAGACATCAGCTATAACAGCCCCTGCTCTCCATGGCAGCATCTTTCTACTCCAAAGCAGCAAGCTTTCATTTCCTTCATTAGCCACATCCCACATATTCTTTTCCTACTTGGTCATCAGGGGCTACACAACATCTTAATCAGCATTGAAATAAACATTTCACAGTTGTGAGATTACACCTTAAATTGCTTCCCTTGCTCTGCAGAGCTCAGTTAAATCATTAGCTGTGCATTTGCAGATGTGATCCTGCACTTCAGTAGCTGAGAAATGTGCGATCACTCTCTTACCAGTAAGGCCAGCTCCAGCTGCTCCAAAAAGCGATGCCATGACAGCAATTCCAGCAGTCGAACCTAAAGCAGCTGCTCCAGCACTTCCAATGATAGTAGCAGCTCCTGCAGCAACCAGGGGGGCAGCAAGACCCCCTGTCAAACCTGAAAAGGCAACAAGTGAGATCACCAAACTATTATCACTTCCAAAAACCAGGCAGGCATTTCCCTGTGCTGCGTGAGTACTGCTTATGGTACTGAGGGAGTACAAATCATCAACAAAAGGGCTTTCTGAGACTCTCCCCTGAATCTCTGCACAGATTCTTTCACTGACTTCAATAAAAACGGAGAATAATTTAAAAGTCAAAGGAAAAATGTGTGGTAGACCAGGGTGAGCTATGCCCTGTTTGCTTAGGAAACACTGATCTAGCCTCACACTATCCTGAATTTGGTGCTGAAGATCTGATCCTCTTTTGACACAAAAGCAAAAGTGGAAAAAAAACCTTTTTTTTTTTAGGGTGACAACCTCAGTTTAGTATTTCCCCAGCCAGTGAAACTACACAAATAACTTTTCCAGCTAATTCTCTCAGTTTTATCTTTGTGTGGCTGAAAACACTTTTCTTGGATTTGGGGTTTCTTCTCTTGATGGTTTTGTGTTTGGTTTTTTGTTTGTTTGTTTGAGGTGGTTTTTTATGGTATCTGAAGTGACATACTACCTTCAGCCTGGCAAAGAAAAGCAGTAAATGCTTTAAAATTAGAGCTTTGGCTAAAAGGTATGATGGCTTCTGTTGCTGGATGTGTAATTCAGCCCACCCCTCCTCTGCCCCTAGTGCTGTGCATGAAATTCAGGAGTGAGTCTCCAAAATGCCCAGGGTAACCTCACCGATCACTGTTCCACCCCCAACGGTTGCCAAACCGATCAGCAGGTATCTCTTCAGCTTTTTTCTTCTTTCCTTCTTTTTTCTTGATACTTCTGCAGTTCTGTGGGGGGGATTAGAAGCACAAAAACTGATGGAAAAGCCTGACAGATAACAGCGCTACTGCATCAGAATCTGCTTTTATTCTCAGTGTAATTTCCCTACTGGGAACAGTAAAAAGTAACGTGCAGGTGTGGACTGTGACAACACACTCAGATTTATGAACATGGACATAAACCCACAGATTTAAACTGAAGTGATTTAATTGCTGGCAAAAGACAACAGATGTTACTTACTTGGAAAACCCTTCCTAATAGGGCTGAAGCTTGTAAAAAAAAAAAAGAAACAAAAAATCAAAAGCATTTCAGTAACTATATTCTGCCTTTGTGTCTTAAAAACACACAAGAAAGCTAAGTGGAAACAGGGAAAAGTGTTTGAAACAAAAGGGAATAGGGGTAATTTGTGCTAACAAAGAAAGAGATGGAATTAAACTATTTTCCAACAACAGTGTATATATTCAGCCGCTTTCAGATTGCACATCACAATATAATAATGTAATAGGTATTAAACATAATCATTAGTTCATTTCTCTGTGTGCATTTAAGCTACATTTTAACAAGCTTATCAGAAACAGATAAATAAACTTAAAAGGAACAAATATCACTTATTAGGCACTACTTTTGGCTTCTCTCCACTGGCTTTGGTTTCTCTCTTACAAGAAATATTTCCCACTTCAGAGGAAAGTGCGAGAAAACAGAGGATACTGGAATAAGTTGTTTACAGAGGAAGGTTCCTTCTAGCCTGCTTACGCAGCAGTTAATCTGGGCCTTGAAACATGAGAATTTATCTTGCTTCCAAACTTGGATATTTTCCCTCTTAATCCTAGCCTAATTGTGGATTTTCATTATCCATATAATTGCCTAATCCTTCCTGGAACCCCCTAAGCACACTATAATTTTGATAAAGACAATTTTAGATGAATCCCAAACAATACACAGCTTTGTAAAACACAGCAGGAGGAGAATGAAGCACAGTGGGTGAAATCCCTGCGTCGCTGAAGTCAATGGCAGAACTCCCACTGACTTGCATGGCACGGAGACTTTGTCTCCACAGACATATCCTGAAAAAACCATCGTGTATTCCCTTCTCCAGCAGCAAATGTAGCTGCCTGCAGAGAACAAGGGCGCAGCCTGCAATGCCTACCTCAGCAGCAATCTCTCTACAACCACATTCACTTTCTCCAACCCCATGGTCAAAGTGGTATTTGGATCTGCACTAGTTTGTGCACACAGTCACCAATCTGAATGCCTGGCTTTGGAAAAAACTCCTCCTGGAGTTCTTTAAATAAGCACTGCAGCCTGATTGTTAATTCCTAAGTTGGCAATATCCAGCAATTTCTATTCTACATAGTGGTTCATTGGCTGTTATAGACAATGTGCTGTTGTCTCAGGCTTAAAATAACGACGTTGAGAGTGCTGAAATACAGCTAACCTGGCTTTAGTTGCAATAATTTATGTGGGTAGAAAGATATTTTGCAGCTAAACCTTGCCTGAAGATGCAGTAAGTAAAACTGCTGTCATGAGAACTTTTACCTGTCATTGTTTTCCTTCCGTAGCTGCTAGCAACAGCTTTTGACAGTTGCTTTCCTAATAGCTTCTTCATTACAATTATCACTTGATTACCAGACTGCTTTTTATCCACTATGGTAATTAACTGCCTCTTCTGGTACTTCTCTACCCTCAGTGATCTTGGATATGTAGCTTCTTGCCTGAAGCACAAATTAAGTTCAGAGAGATTTTATAGGTGGAATTTCAGGTCATTTTCCAAGGATGAAAAGTGGCAGGAGTACATGTGAGTGAGCAACTGATGTCATGGTTTCCAGTTTCTTACAGAACCATGTAAAAAAGAGACATTCACTCCTGCAAGTCAGGACATGTTTGGTGCTAGTAAGATGGATTTAAGTGTTTGGAGCATTATTCTATAGATGACCATACTGTACATTTAACCTTGCACGTTCTGGGCCACAGGCCAACGCACCCACAGCAACAAAGGCAGGAGCACAACTTTCTGTTCACAAACACCAGTAAAAAACACTTATGCACAAGCTGCCAAAACCCTGTTTGGTTGTTTCTGCTCCAAAACCTCTTGCAGTGGATGGTCAAAGCTGGAAGCATCCTAAGCAGATGTTAATGTAATCCCTGCCCCAAAAGTCTGTGAGGTCAAAGCAGTGACTGGTTTATATTCCACTTCCTTTCCCCATTGACTCTGAACTTTAAAACACACAAAAGGTCATCAATTCCCCACAGACCTCAGCCTCAATAACACGCATTCACACTGCAGTCTTGGACCACTCTCAGTATAAAGATTTTTCTTCTCTTTTATCTAATAGGTATTTACTTCCATGGCTGCAGCTTGGGCAAAGAACAAGATTGAAATCCATGGCTTTCGCCACACCAGATATGCACAAAACCCCCTGGGCTAGCTGCAGCGTTTGAAAGGCATGCTTGTAAGTACACAGCATAATTCTCCAGTCTCTCTAGTCATTATCAGACACACTCCTACATTCAGGTTGTGCTCCAGGAGCCACAGTCCAGTTGATACAGAATTAGGTATTGGAGCATCATCTTTGCAAGCGACACCCCACCCTCAGCATCGCTGTTTTCCTGTGCTAAAGGCCCAGGACTGAGTTTATTTCCACAAGCCAAAGCAAAACAGTCCCCATTAATACCAACCCTTGCTCCTGTGTGCCAACTGGTGCCCTGTTTAGCAGCCCATGATCTCACAGATTGTTTTGACTTTCCCTTTTTACAGTGCACTATAAAGTTAAGCATTCTTTAAATAAAGTCGTAACTGAAAGATACCTATCACAAGCTGAACCCCCTCCCTGGTAATGTCTGAACTGTACTGTGTCAGGGACATTGATTAAAGCCTTTATTAGCACTCAGGTTAATCTCATAACCTGTTTGCTGAGTTGACAGATAAAAATATTAAATGGTCCCTTCAAAGTCAACTACAGACATATTTACTGACTTAGATATTGTTAAACCTTCACACAATTCTGCCCGATAAGCAGAATATAAAAATTCTACATTTCTTATAGATATCAACATTTTGGCTGTTTCACATCTAAGACCTGGTGATTAAGAGAATTAATCTTATATCAATAACACAGAATTAGGAGTCAGGTCCATAAGTATCTAAAGATGCAGATTGTTGCCCTCAACATCTACCTTCAACAGGACTTAGCCAGTGCTCTTTTAACCAGGATAAAGATGAGGACAGATCTATAGCAAATGAGCAGTTGAGGAACTAATCCTGAAATTTATAGGAACTTTATTCTGCAAGAGACAGTTCTGTCTGAAGAATATCAGGCCAAGAGTTAAGAGACACAAAATCTTTGTGATGTATTTAAGCATGATGTACAGTCTAGGAGAGGCAGCTGGATGAGGGAAATGAGGCAGTTCAGCACAGAGTAGCCTTTAACAGACCTTGCAAGCTTAGGTCTCAGTTTTGATTTTAAGAATGCTGAGCTTTCCTTCTTCTCAGTGCAGCCAAAGTGCTGTGAGGGCTCTGCAGCCATAATCAAGCCATAAATGATTACACTAAGAGCCATGGGGGGAATGATCAGAGACTGGACTTAGGCACAAGTCATTACTGCTCAGCTTTCAAGCACCGGCAGTGTTTTTTCATCCCATGGTCAACCCAAACGTTCTTACTCTGACTCTTCCTCTTTTTGTTCCTTCAGGCTCTCAAGCAGAGATTCCTCCAGGGTTTCCAGCTCCTCCAAGGGGAGTCTCAGCAGCCAGGTGATGTGGCAGATCAACACCCTCGCTCGAGCATCGTAGTACCCTTAAACAGAGGGAAGCCCAGGAAATCGATCAGTCCGCATCACACTAGATTAAATAGCGAGTGGTACACTCAGCTATGCTAGAGGAACATGTCACATACAAGCACAGCTCCTTCCCTCAGGCCTTCTTCATCTTCCATGTACTTGAAGACAACTCCTGTTATCTAGAGAAGAGAGTGATAAATGGAAGATCCTTCATCCCTGCAAACCTCATCCTGTGAATAGAGTCATTACACCAGGTAATTGCCTCTACAGTAGAAAAAGGATCTCAAACCCTTCGGTCTTCATCCTCTGTGACAGAGGCATTTTGGCTTTGGATCTTTCTTCTCAACAGAGAAATGCTGCAGCAAGACCAGTCCTAACTGGAAATATCAAATATATATATATATATTGACTTGGCAGGGAGGTTAATGGTTGGACTTGATGATCTTTAAGGTCTTTTCCAACCTAAATGATTCCTTGATTCTTTGATATATATGGGTAACGTGGCACAGCACACCTCAACTACACACCAATGCCAGATACAGCATCTTGTAAAAATGTTCCTCCACGCAAAAGCTTTATATTCAATTCATCTTGTTGGCAGCAGGAGGGACTCTGGAGTTTTAAAACTACACACCGGCTCACCTAACAGCATCACTGACAATTGTTTGCATTTATACTTCCCTGCTGGAGATGCAGGAGTGGACAGTGCACTCAGATAACATGTGACAGGAGAAATGATTACTCCTGAGCTTATAAGCAGGTGTTCTTAAAGAAAAGACATTTGAAATGTAATAGATTTAAAATTATTGGTGCCAACTCTTGTTTTTTTAATGTGTTTCTCTCAGCAGCACCTGCTGCTTGCTGAAGTAGGCTGACAGTAAAGGGTTCTTGGTGCACTCTGGGATGAAAAATGCAATTGCTTTTCTAAGGGTGGGTGAAAATACCATCAAGACCCAACTACAAAGTATGTTTCTGATAGAGCTGCACGTAGATCAAACATGGCATTTGGCAATCTGTTACATTTATTTATTTATTGCCATCATTACCAAGATACCAAACTACTTCAGCAGGCTTTAACGATGCCAGATTTAAAATCTGTGCTTAGTTGAGAAATAAGGATAGTATTTATCTTCACTTCATCCCTGCTACGTGCCATGTCTTGCAAGCCCAAGCAGGTGTTTTAACAAGTAGCCTTCTTGCTTCCTGTCTGCTAATACACAACTTAGCTTTCTACCTAGCCAGCTTGGCAGTAAATCAGTGAGGCCTGAAAATATATTTCTTTTAAATTCCAGCTTGGCAAAATAAGCAGTTTTGCAATAACCGACTTGTCAATTTTCCATTAAAAATAAAGCAAGAACAAAAATGGTACTTTGTTCTGCAGTGAAACAGGCTAATCAGCAACCAGTGAGTTCTTTCCTGTGAGAACATGTTAAAACACAGAGATTTAAAAAATGCAAGTAGTGATATAAACCAGGCTTCTTTTAGAAATGAACAAAAAACTTTATTTCATTAATTTTATCAGACTAATCCATGTTATGGATTATAAATGAGAAAATTGTTTTATGCGTAATATAATATACAAGAAAAATCAGATTATTTATAACAGGCTTCACAGGACACTCTGGAATTTATTCACTGATTATTTTTTTTTATTTTTAGGCAACAAGCAACCTGCAGAAAATTTGCTAGGCTAAGATTTTCATAACAGCTTCACTGCCTTCCTAAAGGACGAGGTGACCTGCACCCCTGGAAACACCAGAGAAAAACCACTCCAATCCACTTCAGGTATTTCACTTCAGAACTTCTCCACCATCACATACATTTGCATGCCAATAGATGATGTGAATGTAAGGAGCTGAACAGTTGTTCAGTTTTTAACAGGTATTATTAATGATTCAATATAATAGTTGCTTTTCCTGTAGTGGACACAGGGAAGGAGTGTGCTGCTTTTGCTATAAAGGAAGCAAAGATAAAATAGGATGGTACCTTGAGCTTTCTGAGCATTTTAAAGTACCACATGTTAACTCATCTATATTATTCTTACAAAGAAGAAATGCTCAGTAAACTTACCATCTCTAAGAGAGAAGGATAGAAGGTCCTAAAAAGAAAAAAAGAGAATATTCAAGTTAAAATTGATGACATATCCCTGGAGGTATCAAAATGGAGGCATGAAAACCCGTTGGACTATGATTTAGTTACTGCAGCATGTCAGTTCATAAACATGGGAAGCCAGCAAGCTACAATTCAGCAAGGCAGCACAGAGCAAAGCCAGATGCTTCCAGTACAAAATCCTCCATACACAGGTACAAATGGCTGGACAGAGGCAGATAACGTTTGGTATATGCTGCAGCATCCCATATTTTTTGTTATTAGTGATTCTGTTACAATTGAAAGCACCATGATTACACTGGACTTCAAAAGTCTGGAGAAACAGGGCTCTCATCCTCCTACCACCCTAATGCTTTCTGCTCACTACATAGTCATATATACTCGTATTTTCAACATGAATAACAGGTTTGAATGCTGCTTGAATGGACCAGTGGCCCTTGTTTTCTTTGGCATTCTGGGAATTCATAGCTCTAGGCAGTAAGGCTGAACTGGCATGAAATTCTTTTGGATTAAGTGCTCAAAAATAGAAAACTCAAAATATATGGCCATCTGTCAAGATTGAGGGACTTGACTTCTGTGTTGGCTCTTCACCATAAAAAAACCCCCCAGAAAAACAGATCAATCCAATAGATGGTTTCTATGGGCAAATCCATGAAAAAGAGGCCAGTGTTTTTACTACTATGTTCTCATCTTTTATTGTCACTGGATAAATTTTAAGTTCTTTATGTAACTACAACACTAAGCACTAGCTCAGTCTAGCTGCTTCCCTCTCCTACACACAAATAAAGCACAGCTGAATTTTATAGGAAATCCTTCAGCCCTTTGGGAACACACAAAAATGCAGCCAAAGATGTAGGATGCTGCCAAAGAGTTTATGATTATTAGTCCCGTAAGCTCCTAAGCAGAATTTTTATTGTAAAAATGTCTCTCATCTTTTCCCTAATGTATGAGAAATGTAGAACAGAGAACAAGCCATCCTTAACCAATCCCTACTAGAAGAGGGGCAAACTGTAGATACTATCCAGGCAAAAGTAAGTGCCTGGACTCTGAATGTCATTTTAACATGAGAAGAATCTGCTGTTTCACACAGGAGAAGAAAGCTTCTGCATAGGACTGAGGAAGCCAAAGGATTAGGGCAGCTGAACTCCCACTTACAGGTGCTTTTTCACAAGTTATAGCCCTAAAACCTTTGCTCTGCTGCTGCCTAATGTTCTCACACACACAGCTCCACTGCTGAATATCTGGGTGACTGTTCCCATCCACAGAGAAAGCCTTCTTCTCCTTGTCTGTCCTGCAAGGCCCAATGAGATAAGCATTTCCAGAAGGTATCTGTTGGGCTGGGCTCTGCACAAAGCAGTCACCACTCCTTCTTCATCCTGCATCCCAATGGCCAGGGTGCTCACCCAAGAAAAGGCAGGTTCTTGGATTGCTGTCTCCAGTGTGTCAATAACCCTTTTAATTTAAGTTAGTCACTGAATCAGGTCTCCTTTGTTCCCCTAATCACCATGCTGCAGAAAAAAAAAATAAAAGCTGCTTTTTAGGTCTGGTCATGATTAATATTCCACACACCACACATGCTGCAGACTGTTCCCCAGGGTGCTTGGTGGGATGTGGGAATTGGAGACATTCATCCACATAGGCAGAGGGAGGAATGTAACTCTGGTTTCCCAAGACTGTCACTACCCAAGTATTAGATCCATGGGCACCATCACCTCCTCCCTGGCTGCAGTTTTATGAGGAAGGGTTGGCACAGAGGTGTCAAAGCCCAGCAGAAGGTCCAGGGCTGGAAGTCCCAAGTGGAAAGTTGACCAAGAAAAGAGCCTGAAGTCTAGAATAAGGTGAAGCTTGTCACCTTGGTGCCATCATTTTCCATGGACTAATGTAAGCAGCCTCCAGAACAGGGTTCCTGGTTTGTGCAGAGCCCATTTGTAGGCAATAAATTCTCTCTGTGGGTGTTGACTCAGATCCTGTATGATGTGCCTGCCCAGTACCATCTGTGGCACCTAATATCCAATAACCTCTGTTAAAAATCTGGCCTAAGCATTCACATACGTGCATTTCAAAAGGTGAGGGATGGGTACAGGTAATCAGGTGATAAACTGGAACTACTATTTTTATTGAATCCATGCCAATTTGCATTCTCAACTCTTTCTAATTAGTTTAGGCTTTGCATGTCATGCTGGGCAGTCATCTAGAATCCAAATCAGCATTGATTAGATTAGTTCACAAGTAGTTTTCCTCTGCCAAGCAGCAGTTATTATATTTCAGTCTTATTTTGAATCTCCCTGTGAAGTCTATGCCCAAGCCTACCACCCATATGATTGAGAAACCTTACAAAGAAAGGGAAGCAATCTTTATTCAGAGTCTTTGCCAGCTTTTTATGAATTTGCTGCAAGTTCAAAACTCATTTCCTCAACAACAGAGAGCATCCAATCCACATCTCAATGGAAAAACACAGGAAAATGGGCATTCTAAGTATGTTCCAAGCAAAAATTATTTATAATAAGAACTTTCAACATTTTCTCACCTATCATCACTTCTTCACCTCTTTTTCTTGCATTGCCTTCTCATATTGCACCCACAACCTCTTTGTTATGGCTACTGTCCTCAAAGGATTTGGTTAACTAACATTTGCCTGTATTAGTCATCTGCAATAAATGCAAACAAAGATAAACATCCATAATCCTCACAGTTTCATTGAATCAATGGTGAGCTCACCTCTAATCTCCTGACCTCATGTATCAGCCCTTCAGCATCACTGAGATGGAGGGCATTCAAAAATGCAGGCTCTATTGCTGACAGGACCCTGCCACTGAACACACTGAGCAATTAACGTGTGTGCTTGTTAAATAAACAGTAAACATTGCATCAGTAGCAGCTGAATACAAAAGCAGCAAGATCACCATAAAGCAACATATCAAGGAATTCACAAAGCTTTGTCCTGTAGCTTGTTTATTTTCAGGTAAGAAGGAAAAAGCTGATCTTGGCTTGATACACTGAAGTTTTGCACGTGCCTGTATGCTTTCCCAAAGACACCCTGCAAGCCTTTGCTGCCTGGCCCTACAAAAGTCTTTAATTTTATCTTCCCTTTGACAAACTCAGTCACCTTGCCCATATACGTGACTGTGTAAGGTATTGATGTTGTGGCATTAGACTGATATCAATTCTTGATCTTTGCTTTTAACTAATCAAAGAATTGTTATCTTGGGCTTCTGTATTCCACCTGAATCCAGGTGATAAGTGCCTCGGTTCTCTGGCTCAGAGCAAAATACCACGTGTTCCTGCT
>NW_010331665.1:41791-47318 GCF_000700745.2 Antrostomus carolinensis
GAGACTTTATGCAACATAAGCTCAGAGCAAGCACAGGTTAAATTTCACCCTGAAAAAACTCAGCAGCAATGCAGGAAGACTCACCTAATTCTAGAGAACCCATCCTGAAGCAGAGAGAATGAGTGAAACAACTTGGGAAATACCAAAGCATCTAAATGCAGAAAGAACTGAGTGTGGATTTATTGATTTTGAGCAAACAACATCAAAATAGTTTTTCTTATTTTAGAAGATCTGTCCTAATTGATTAATTAAGCTTAAGGTTCTGTCACCATCCTCATACTGTTATAGGACTTTGGGCATTGTAACATTTGGATGTTTAAAGCAAATCCTCTGAGGCCTTTTATGGATTTTGTGGACTGACTAGAAGACACATAAGATGGCTGAGATAATGGGAGCTAGTCATGATGACCAAAAAACTTCACTCCTATCATATCTTGATTTACACAGCCTTGTTCTTGCATCTGCTGCTCTCTCGGGCGAGTGCTGGAGGTGAGTGTTTGATAATTATTATCAGTATCAGCAGAAGGGTGCGAGGTGACGGGTGTCACGTTATGCCTGGCAGCAGCCTGTGCTCTTCGCCCTGCACAGCATAACGTGAGGCTGGGTGAGGAGAGATCTTCCCCAGCTGACACTCTGCAGCAAAGGTGAACGCCACCATAATCCTTCACCTCTTTTATCTTTACATCAGCTTTTACATCAGAACATTACAGAGTAGTCCCAGTCTCACTAATACTTTCTCAATGAAAGAAAAAAAAAAAAGTCACAATAACTTATTTCCTTCTGGCCAAAGCTGACTCTGAAAAAAATCCTTTGGGAATTGTGCTATTTGGAGCATGTATGTAGAGGTGTTTTGCATTACAGGTGTAATGAAGGGGCTTTTAAACACATGAAAATCAGGCCTATCATGTTCAGTGTTTCACCAAAACCTGTAGAATGCCCACATGAATCCAAACCACTGCAGTAATCCAGTCAAAGTAAAAAGTTTGACAGTGCTCTGTTCTGTGAAGCAAAGGCATCAAAGACACAAAGCATTAACTCAACAGACATGTGCCTCATGTTCATCACTTCCATGAGCTTTTTATGGAGAGAGAGACTGCCAGTCACTCACACAGCTGCTCAGAAATACATGCAAATCAGAAATACTGATTTACTTCCCTGACTGTACAAACAAACTGCAGTTGCAGACAGACACGTATGACAAATCTCTTCTGCACAAGCAAACAAGGGTGAGAGGAAGGTATGAACTTACTTGGATAATGACAACTGGATTTTCTCTCAAGATGGGATCTTTCAGCAAAATCTGGGCAAAAGTTTCTGTGCCCTCACCTCCTAAGCCACCAGCAAATGCTGTCATGGCAGGTAAGACAGCTTCAGGCAGGTCCAGCCATTTCACAAAGCTCTCAATGAATTCTGTCCTGAAGGAGCTGTGAGGCAACAGCAGCAGTTAAGATTCCATAACTAGGTATTTTTTTCAAGCTTTGAGTGGTTTCAGATGTTGCTGTTCACACAAAAATCAAAGCATTGTAGGAAGTCAGTTGAAGGTGAGTTGCTACACAAGCTGTCTAAACAAACAAGCAAGCCATCAGAATGGGGCCAGACCTTGCTTCAATATATGCTCTGAAGTCTGCACAATTAAGGGATGCAATTTGTGCTGAAGTATAAAAGTCTTAAAGGTGTGAGAGAAAAAGTCAATACAATTAAGAAAACACCTCATGTCAAGGTGTCCTTTGCCTTTCAATGGGCTTCAGAACACCACTGACAAAGAGACAGCAGGAAAATGTCACCACCATCAATCAGTCTGCAGGTCTTTTCAGCTCTCTGCTCTGTGACACCTTCCCTAATCTGAGTATTCATCTTTGTGAAGAGATCCAACACTTCCTCTCCAATCTTCCTCTCCTCTAATTTCAGAAGCCCCCCCTCCCCATACACAGCCTGATCCCAGCTCCATCTGAGCTGCTACCCAAAAGCCACCTCCTCTGCTCACCCCTTGCTGCCCCGTGTAGTACCTTTGCTCTTTTTCAGGGAACAGCCAGGCAAGGGATATCCCACAAAGCGCCGCGTAAGCAAATCTTCCCGGTTCACCCAGCCGCTGGCCCAGAAGCACACACGGTTCTTTTTCACCTGCCTCTTCAGCCCTGCTCTGCTGCTTCAAACCTTTCCACTTCTCTTCTGCAGCCATTTTCACCTGCAAGTTCAGAAGAGGAAAAAGCTGAATTAAAAAAACCAAACAGTTGGAAACCAGGAAGCAAGGAGACAAATTGCCTTTGCTTTTTCACTGTCACACTTGCTGTCGGTATTAAGTCAAGTCTGTCAAGGTCCAGCTTGTGTATTGCCCCACAACCACAGTGCTGTGACCAAAGAAGACAACATGAGACTTTCTGTTCATCAGTTCTCAAAAGTTTTGCACAAAATGAGTTGACAATACATCACAAAGCAAAAGGAGAAGTTGCCTTCAAGATGCAAAGAGACTGGGCTCCACTCAGGCATATCATTCACATGTTTACCACAAAAATAACATGTAGAATAAAACCAGTACAGCTGTCTGGGAAATAATTTGCCTCTCTCATAGAATCATAGACTGGTTTGGTTTGGAAGGGACCTTAAAGCTCATCCAGTCCCAACCCCCCTGCCAGCAGCAGGGACACCTTCCACTAGACCAGGTTGCTCAAAGCCTCATCCAACCTGGCCTTGAACACTTCCAGGGAGGAGCAGCCACAGCTTCTCTGGGCAACCTGTTTCAGTGTCTGACCACCCTCACAGTGAAGAACTTCTTCCTAAACTCATCCTCAACCCAAATTGCTCCTCTGTTCATTTTGCTGATGGTGTTAAGAAAGTTGAGTCCAGCTGCAGCCTCTGATGAGGAGGAGTTTTAATGTGTCCCATGGACACTGCTATGCTTTGCTTGTAATATTCTCTCCTCTATATAACCTGCTGCTGCTTTTGCCCTAACAATAAGATCCCTGCGCCACACCGACCCTGAGCTGGGCCAAAATGTTATTTTTTCAGAGTGCAAATGTGCATGCTTCCAACTGAACAGCTTAAAACTGCTCCCTGGGAGCTCCCCTGATGTTACAGGTGGCCGACCGAAATGACCGAAATCAGGCAGACGTGACAACAGCTCATTTCACAATTCAACGTGGGTCACAATCTGCCCCAAAGCTCACTTACATCACCAGAAATTTCTACTGACTTCATTCAGTCAGTTTCTAAGGGGTCCAAACCACCTATTTCATTTTTATACTTTCCTATTTGTTTCCTTTCTTCTGAAAGGAAAGTGGCCACATAGGAATTAGGAGCCCAGGACATTACAACTGAATCTCAGAGGATGCAGACACCATTGACGGGACAGTTTTAGTCCCAGAAGAAAAAAAAATGCAGCACAGGAGCAGCTCTTTTTAAAGAGACTTTATTATCTGCGTGCCATCTGTCATGGTCTTCTAGGAAAGGTGTCTGTCTTGACTTTCTGCTCAGAAATGTATCCGAGGCGATCTGTATTTCTCAAAGCTTGCACTATTTAACTGCTGATGGATAAACACAAGGAAAATTCATCCCTCAAGGGCCGATGGTTATCACAACTCACACTTCTCCCCCTGGGATTGCTCAGCCCCCTGAAACACTTATCTCCTGATGCCATCCGGCTTGAGCACACGGGGCTAAGGCATCTCGGTGTGTTTCCATGGAAACATCACATTCCAGCAACAGGGGAGCACAAAGTCCGCAGGAATAAATAAACTCTGTTATTTCTGCACCAACTAGAGAAGGGAAGGGCCAGAATACGCTTCCCTGGGGGGAGCAGGCACCCAAGATTATTTTATTACCTCAGGAGCTCCAAAACTCTCATTTAGAACCCTAAAATCCACTTCACATCACTTGCTAGGCTCTGATCTTCCTGAAACATCCAGACCAATTTCCCCAGAAATAACCTAACACTTAAAGTTTCAATAACTTTACTATTATTTGACATATCTGTCTACCTCTGGACACAGATTTATCAGCTTATTATGGGAGACAGCACTGAGTATTTAATCCCCTTCCCCGCTGTGATAGATTTGTTGATTTGTTAACACGGGCTCATATGAAAATCAAAGCAGTTAAAAAGGATGCAGAAACAGTACAACTGTTTAACCTTTTTTTCCCAATAACATAAAAGATGTGACCAATTATGGAGCGACACCACGGTGGCTTCTTACATACAACTTTATTGCCGTTATGCAACAAATAATTCATGATGCTGAGCATCTAGAATAACCTGAGGAAGTTTTTGAAATATTTTTCTTTGCTCTGAAGATGCTCTGATCAGTGCACTTGATGGACGTTCCTCAGCATAGATATCTATTTCTTTATAAAAATAATTTAAAAAAAGGCTTGGATTTGCAGATATGCAGCACAAAACAATGGCAACATGAGATTTAGTAAAAAAAAAACTTGGGCCAAGAAGTTCTGTCACTAAATCCAAGATGAGGGAATTGAGAGCTAGAAATATATCCTGAAAGTTATTTACAGCTTGTGGCACCGAAATTCCTATCTCTGTCTTGAACAATGTGATCCAGCAATCAATAGCACTGCCACAATCTGAACTGTCACTTGAAAGAGAAATGTTTTAGCACTTCCAGTGCTTACTTTTCACACAAAGCCCTTTGTTTTCTTGAGAGGTGGTTTATTTTATACAGCAGTTCCCAAGATCCTATTTGGAAAGCAGAAATATGATCCTTTTGTGGATCTAAAGCTGTACAATATACACGTGCTCCCTACTGCTGGAAGAAGAATTACAGAGATGCTGGCATCGCATTTGTCCTAAACTATGACAAAAGTGATCAAACCGCTGACACATTCATCTCTGAGACTCTCAAGAGTTAATGAGACATCTCATCAACTTCAGAGACGTAGCTGTAGATAATTATTTGGATGGGGCTGACCCAAAAGCCCCCTCACCAAGGACGGCACAGCCAAACTGTGGTTAAGCATCCGACGCCGCGACTGCAGAAACATTGGGGCAGATGAGTTTCCTTGGAGACTCGGACACAAGGTTCTAGTGCCACACAGGTGCTTACACACTGGAAGCACCACAGCCTTTGCTTTTAACCCGTAGATATGAAGTACGAACACGGAACACAATTAATTCAGTCCCGGATAAAATCGCATCTTCCTGCAGAAGCGTGTGAACGCGATACGGATGGCCAACGCAGAGCTGTGTGCTACGTGTAAAACTGATCACAGACAAGTGAGGGGGACATGGAAAAGCTAAAAGCTGAAGTAGTTGCAAAACTGAGAGCGTTTGATTCGATTAATCCAGATGTTTGCAGCGGCGGCGACTGAGGAGCGATGTCAGGACACGGAAGGTGGGGAAAGCGTGAAGGAAACACCTCAGCTGGGAAAGCTGTGAGGACAGCTGCCCATGGTCACTTTTCTCACAAGCCCGTTGTGTTTGAAATCTCCCCTGCTACAACACGGGCTTTTTGGGGGTTTTTTTACAGCAATTAGCACTTTTGACAGCCGCTGAGCAGAGGAACCCAGCCCCCGGCAGCGG
>NW_010331665.1:47504-47734 GCF_000700745.2 Antrostomus carolinensis
GCCGGCCGCCGCTGCGCAATCTGCGTACGGCTGGCGGGCTGCTCTGGGAGGTCCTGCTGCTCTGTACGCTTCCTTACGCGAGTGGCGTAGCGAGGCGCTGGGCTGAGGGGATGGCTGAGGGTGAGGGCTGAGGGGATGGCTGAGAGGATGGCTGAGGGGATGGCTGAGGGGATGGCTGAGGGAGAGGGCTAAGGTGATGGCTGAGCGTGATGGGGGAAGGGGATGGCTCA
>NW_010331665.1:47914-54432 GCF_000700745.2 Antrostomus carolinensis
GGGGATGGCAGGCAGCCCCCAGCTGGTCCTTACCCAGCTGCCAGCCCCTTCATGGGGGTGGTGGTAGGTCCATCTCTACCCTGAGTTGGGTGTAGCTGCTCCTTCCTCGCTGCCCACTTTTATCCACAATCTTGGGCCACGTTGGTGCCTCACTTGGGCTTTAGGCCCATCTGGGTACCAGCCCTTTTGCTCCCTTTAAAGCCTTTCTTCTCCCGTCAGCACTCCTCCTCCTCTGAGGGAGGGTTCCAGAGAGAGGCAGGGATGTGCCTTTGGTGAAGCTGCTCTCAGGTTGCTGCCCCAAGACCTCCACACAGGACAGGTTGGTGTCGCTGAGGGTTACCCTGAGAAGAAGGAAAGCTTCAGAGGAGTCTGGCACTTTGTGCTTTGTTATCAGGTGGGATCCCAAAGCCATGTGAACAGAAGCTTAAATACATACACTCATCAGGCAATTACGAGGGCCTTCCGATAGCGGGATTACTGGAACATCAGCTCAGGAGATTTTGCTCCATTGTGGTTAATTGACCTCACAGAAATCCTAAAGCTTTGGAATTAATTCAGCTATCAGAGCATAACCCATTGTGTTCCATTGTGTTTTTGGGGTTTTAAGAAATGCATTTGCTTTGAGAGCATTCTCAGGCTGGAACCCCAAGTCCAACACATAGTAATTTTTGGACAAATCTCTTTTTTTTCAGGGGAAGAAGAGCAGTTTTTCTGTATGATCATGTTTCACAAAAGCAAAACTAGTTTTGTTTGCTTGGTAGCTGGGGTAACCAATTTATACTTTAAAATGTGCTGTGTGGAACTTATAAATATTTTTTTAAAAAAAATCAGAGTACCAGCTCTGTTTAAAAACTGGTTTTGATATGGCCAAATATCTTGTCCTGGTTGCTTGCTACTGATATGAAACCCTCTCAGGTTTACTCAACACAAGTACTCATGTCACCTATAGGTATTTTAAACATCATCCTATAGTCGTTAAATGTGACACCAAAGTTCAGAAGGTGAGTTCTGTTAGTATCTGCTTTACCTGTGACTTCGATACAACAGACAAGTTGCAAATGGTTCACAACAAGCAAGGAATCACATGGAGACAAATCTGTGCTCTCAGACCAAAATCTGCAAATTAATTTATTGTAGATTTGACAGGTTTGTGTTTGAGGCTTTAAAGTTCTTTTTGTACAGCATCTGAGCGATGTGGAAGTGTGAAATGTATAATTTATCCCATGTTTTATATCTGTGTGATAATGCAGAAGAGCTGTTAAAAGTGGACCAAAACATCAGTTGAGAGGAATAACAATTAGGAGTGAGTTTTACCAGATGTTGTAAACTTGTGACCTCATTATATAATTTAGTAGTAATCAAAGCCAGCACAATTATGGATAATTTAAAGTTCTGTAGATAAAGTGAGACTTCTACATTTAACAGTCATTTACAACACCTACACTCACAATTTTTCAGGCACCTGTCTCACTCTCTTACATAAGTAACTAGTGACTGCAGTGGGTGACAGCGGTGGGGTTTGTTGATGAGAAGCCTGGAAAGGGATTGGGATAAGGAAAGTTGTGGCTTTGGGAAGAGCCCTGGGGACCGAGTGGGAGCACAGCGTGACAAAAGGATACGTGTATTTTTGAATTAAAATTAGCTTAGGTATATGCATTGTTAAACAAGACACCTTGAAGTTTATTAAAGTATTCTGTCTGTACAGACTATAAACCTTAAATATTGCTGTTGGGTCTTGTCATGTTCTTAATGTCTCTCTCTTAATGATGGGATTTTGTCCTTGGAAATCACAGTTCTCAGATATTTTTGCAGTTTGTTAGGTACAGGTGAATATTTCTGCCTGGGCCCATTTCTCATTATGTCCTTCTCTCTTTCAGGCTACAGTGTGTTGTTACCTCATCACCATGAGAAATGGGGAGCCAGCCAGGTAAGGTAAAGCAGGGCAAGGGAATTGGGAGCTGAAGCTTTCTTGCCAACAAGACTGGCATGAATCACAACCAACTACAAGCAAATGTTTACGTTTTAGAGTAGGAAAACAATTCTGTTGGCCTTTTCTCTATAAACTCAGTTACTGCTTCAAAGGTTTATGTTTGTCATCAAGCCTTATCTTGTCAGTTGAGAATCAACAGCTGTTATAAAGATATTGGGTGGTAAGGCCTAATGACTCCAACCAACATCTGTGAGCTCTGAATCAGCTCTCAAAGGCTGCAGAAGCATTTCAGTTGAACTGCTGTACACAGGCTTGGAAGGTGCTGATACACCTGGAAACCTGGAATGGTGTGGATCCATAGGGGTTCTTTTCAGTCTCACTGGTAATCACAGAGCATACATGCTTCCTTCCCACTTGTGTATATTGCTGTGAGGCATCAGGGGGCCTTTTCTGTTGGCCTTTTTTTTTTTGAGACTAGAAATCTATGTAATAAAATTGAACACACCCTTTTGGAAGGGCAGGGTGGTTCGTAACAAACTGATTTTTCCTGTTCACATTCATTCTCTGATTTCATTTGTTCACACCCATGTGCTGACAAACCCAGGCCAGGCTCTGCTGTGTGTGATACGGGGGACAAGGAACCCTGCCTCTAAAATCTTCATTAGGTTTATAGAATCATAGAATGGTTTGGGTTGGAAGGGACCTTAAAGCTCATCCAGTCCCAACCCCCTGCCAGCAGCAGGGACACCTTCCACTAGACCAGGTTGCTCAAAGCCTCATCCAACCTGGCCTTGAACACTTCCAGGGAGGGGGCATCTACAGCTTCCTTGGGCAACCTGTTCCAGTGTCTGACCACCCTCACAGTGAAGAACTTCTTCCTAATATCTCATCTAAACCTCCCCTCTTTCAGCTTAAACCCATTTCCCCTTGTTTTGTCATTAACTGCCCTTTCTTGACTGAGGATGGCAAACTGATACTGGGTGCCATGTACACACCCTCTGGAGCTGGTGTTGCTGGGTATTTTGCTTGGTCTCTTCCCCTCTTAGGCAAAATTCCCCAAGTTTTATCTTTTTTTTTTTAAATTGGGATTATTTTATGGCTCTAGTCCAGTTCATCTTTGTCATTTTACCCTTAGGACAGTCTGTTTCTTCTTTGCTGTCTGGTCATTTGAATGAGATCAGTGTTCTGGAGCATTTAGAACATGATTTCCCATTAACCCTTCTAGGTTACTCTGATGCATTCGTGCACGCTACATTCTGGCCAATATTAATGTATCTGTTACAAACCTTTTCAGTGCCACTCACCCACTAGTGCTGGTGAAGGGAACTCGATAGAAAAATTATCTATGAGCTGAAAGACTTGGCAAGAGTTTTTGAAATCATTTTCAGTACAAGTGAATATCTGGTCCAGTCATTATATTTGGAATAATACATTTCTATAAAATATTTGAGTTTAAAACTACCTGCATTTTCCCAATTGAAAAGCTTTTTTTCTGTTTGGTTATTAGCAAATGTTACTACTTATGTACTCTGCAATAAGCCACTCGCTGTCCAAATATATGAGGAAAAATCAAAGCATTTATTTCCCTTGGAGAGTCATTTTCTTAGGCAGAAAACAGACCTGTTTTTTCCAAGACTCGAGGAGGACAGCAGCTCCTCACCCTCCTCATCTAATCTGTTTTATCTGCTGCTGAGACACTATGTGTATTTATATACTGAGCAACTGGAGTACATCAGTTTCCATTCTTATCGAACACAAATATTTACTGCAGGCCTGCTCCAAGGTCTGCTGAGATCCACGGTGCTCTTAAAAATGTAACTTAACTAGAGCAAACTCTGAACTTTTTTACAGTTTAATTTTTCTTGCATTATAGAATATTTTCTTAGCAACTAAGTATTTTTTTTTAAATCAAGGAAAAAAACCCAACATGTTACTTCTTTGCTTTACCCACCAACTCAGTTGTACAGATTCCCTTTATGCTTTCTCAGCTGCAGTTCCTGTCCATGAGGAAACAGTGAAATGTTTTGACATTAATTGTCAGTGAGGAATTGAGACACAGAAATCAATTTGCAGTTCACATTTTAAAACTTTAATGAGCACATTCCATATAAAAATATCACAGGTGGTATGGCATAGCAATTGTCAGATTGCTCTTTGTGAGCATCTCCAGGGGCAATGTCGTACTTCATGTGAAGAGGGCAAGAGGAGAGGTGGTGCAGGTAGCCAGATAAAGGAGTTCAGGTGAGAGGAACTATTTCTGTGCTCAAAACATGGGGAATTTGGAAAGTCATGAGCTTTTTCCCCTTCGTAAACCACAGATTCAAGATCAGGAGTGTTGATTTTTGCTTCTTCCTCTCCAATTTTTTGCATAACTTAAAGTGGCATCTCTTTTTCCCAGTCCCTTTCCCATCCCTGCCAGCAACCATTTGGGCAGTGACAGGGATTAAAGCCATAATCTGGGTTAAAACTACTCTCTTCTGTCAAGGCTAGGCAGCCCAGCCCCTGATTTAGCAGTCTTATTTCCCCAGATTTTCACAAGAAAAGGTGTAAGTGTGTTAAGAGATGCAAAAACACAACCACAGGATTTTGACAGAGCAACTGCTGGATGTTTGAGATAATGTTCTGCAGTGCTCATCAGGAGATAACGTGAACAAGAACAAAATGACAAAAGCAAAACAACAAAATCATTAGCCTGGGATAAAAATTGGGTGTAAAACCTATGATTTTTATCTCATAAATATGAGCATATAAATATTAGACTGTGTTTCTAGTAATTAAATTTAACAACGCTGTGCATTGCCAGCTTAGCCACCTGTTGGATTTATTACCTGAGTTATTGCTTTCAAAGTCCAATAACTGACGAGCGCGCCTGACACGCAGCTCTGCAGGCAGCACCTCTCCACCATCTCACGTTCATCGTTTCAAGCAATAGCAGTGATGTGAATCTCCTTGTGACAGGAGGTGAGTGAGTCCCTATTACACCTCCAGTAGCATTTAGGAGTGCAGCAAAGCACCATCGACATGACCAACCCCAAAGTAAGCATGAGACAAATGACCCATTTTATCAGCCCAGAGTAAGTAAAGGGGAGGATGAGGATGGTGAGGATCACCACAAGCAGCAGGAGCAGCACGAGTCTCTGGATAGCCAGTCTGTTCTCTGCTGCAACATTTTCATCTCTGTATAAAGTGTCTTGGCTGATCTGAGTCCAGCTATTGCAGTCCAGCCCTACAGCAGAGATGTTTACCTCTGGATTTGAATCGGGGTTTTCCAAGTGCTCCATGATATCTTCTTTATTTTGAAGCGTACGGATGAGTCCTCCTGAGACAAAAGTGGCTTTTCTGCAGAGGGGGCAGGTGATGATCCAGGTGTTCTCCTCTCTCCTGAGGATAAGCTTGAGGCAGACGGCGCAGAAGGCGTGCTGGCAGTCCAGGAGCTTTGGTACTCTGTAGATGTTGTACTTGTTGAAGCAGACTAGGCAGTCCATATCAATAGATGTCGTGGTTGAACACTGATGGTTCATTTCAAAACTGCATTCTTCAGGAGAGTTTGAGCTCATTGGCATAACGAGAGGCTTCGAGTTTGCACAGTCTCTTCCCAAAACTGCTGGTTTAAAGACATCAGGACTGTCTTGCTCTGTGCCTGAAGCTCTCTCCATTTCTTTAATACATTCTTCAGTGAATTCCAGCCTCTTCCCCTCTGCAGCATTTTCTGTTTGGGGTCCTGCTCTGCTCATTTCTGCTGCACCTTCGGCAGCGGGCGCAGGACTGTCCTTTCCAGCCTGTGGTCCTGCAGGAGCTGGCGATCCATTTCCATTGTTTAGCTTGTCAGTGGATTTCTCCATGGAGATAAACCTCGGTGCAGTTTGTCTTCCCTTAGCTGAAAGATTTACTGAGTTTCTGGCTCCTTTTATGTGTTGCTTTATTCCTGTTGCATGCATGATTGATTAGTGACAGCTTTAAGTGTGTTGTGCTTTTATAATACGATGTTTTTATGAGACGGGGATCTGAGTTAATATTTAACTTCATGGCCAAGACATTTTACAACAGTTGATAATATCACTGAGCAATTCCTGTCCGGAAGCAGACTGCAGCTTTGTTCACTGCGATAGCCAGACGCTACTGTAATTACTAAACCAGGACTTTATTTGTTGAAATCAATTTCATTGGTCTCTAAACACTGTTTTGGACAGTGATAGCTTCAGAGGAATGATCTAATATTAAAATTGGTGGACTGAATGCAGTGCTTTGATTAGAGAGAGTGTGAGCATCACCAATTTTGAGTGCTCAGGGTAGGAAGTCTGCTCTGTCTTTAGTAATACTCACTACCCTAGAGCTGTTACCCTAAAGACAAGTTAAAGAATGAGATTGAGATTACTAATGTTGAGTGTTGAGTATTATCAGCTCTTTTATTCTAGGAGCATCCCTGTTGGTTTCAGTCATCAAGTGCAAACTGAAGCATGACTTTAGGGTCACACAGGATCCCACAGAGCCCATGGGAGAGATCTGGAAATTAAAAGCAAGGTTAGTATCTTGGCAAGACCATCTTTTTCTTGGCGTTCACAGGACAACCTCATGCACTCAGGAATGC
>NW_010331665.1:54443-56584 GCF_000700745.2 Antrostomus carolinensis
GGAAGGCCCTTCTGTTAGGTGGGTTTGTCAATATCCAGCTCTTCTGAAAAAAAAAAGGGAAAAAAAAAAGTCTGAACAAAATCCCTCACTCTGTAATTTCTTTCTACCTTTTTATTTGAGGGGTAAAATACAGTTGGTTTCTCAGTGAGAATCGTGTGGAAGGAAGGAAAGAAAGAAAAAAGGAAGGAAGGAAAGAAAAAAGGAAGGAAAGAAAGAAAAAAGGAAGGAAAGAAAGAAAAAAGGAAGGAAAGAAAAAAGGAAGGAAAGAAAAAAAGGAAGGAAAGAAAAAAAGGAAGGAAAGAAAAAAAGGAAGGAAGGAAGGAAGGGTCACTAATCCCAGAAAGCTGGACTAGGTCAGCATTACCAGCAGAAGACACACAGTCCCAAGTCTGTAGCCTCAAGTGCACCTGAAGGCTCAAGCTGGCTGTGCTACCATGTACCAGCCTCTCCCTCTAACAAAAAGAAATGAAATAACTGCAATTCAGGAGGGCAAGGAGTTCAGGAAGACTCTAATCTCATGAACTCGCTGATGGAGGGGATGAGGTGAGAAGAGCTTGTTCTTTGCTGAGAAATAATAGAAGGTTTGTCGTAAGCAAACTTCATAAAACTCGTAAAAGTGTCTGGGCGTTCCTGCTGTGTTTCTGCTGACGTGGCTGTTTGATGGACTTTTGGGTGACCTCAGATTTTAGGAGCCTGAAGATCTTTTATTTGCAGAAATGAGACTCATATTTGAAGTGCAAGAACATCCAGAAGTGGGCTGGTGAACTGCAAGGCTCCTTTATGTTTAAAAACAGGAGAATTTTTTTGTTGCTTTTCACATACCTCTTTATTAGTAAGTGAACGCTGTTTAAAAAGAAAAGATCTAGAGAAAAGAAGACAGACCTGCCATTTTTACAGTGCAATTTTACAACTTCTAAAGAAGTTTCACATTTAGTCTGTCATCACTTCCAGCATCCAAAATGGAAATGTCTTAAAATGTACAGATTCTGAATCATTAGAACAGTATGAAACTGTCTTGCAGATGTTGGAACAAACACCAAGAGGGGCAACTACACTGATATATTTCAGTTAAAAACTAGGTGGGGTGAATCCACACCTCCACGTCTTGTGTGCTCTGTCTTCCAGCAATGGGTGGGACTGACTTTTGCGTGTTGTTCGACTGTATGTGCTGGAAACACGGAGACGGTTGAGAGGCGTGGTTGTTTTGTTACAGATGCACGTCAGCGGAGAGGACAACTCGCTCGAGGGAATGAGAAGTGGAGCATGTTGTGCTTCGGGGAGGTCCCCGTGCTTGGAAAGGTCCTTGTGCTTTGGGGAGATCCACATGTTTCCCCGGAGTTGTGGTTTACATGGATCAGAGAACCCAGGAGAAGCGTGATCTAATGTGGAGACCACAGCTCTGCAGTTCCTGAGCTGTGTTTTCAGCACTGCTCTTCAGGGAGCGTGTGGTCTCTCCTCACAGTTTTTATTGGTTATATTGGGTTTAAAATGTGTGTTCACTGTTGTCCTCCATTGATGAAATTTTCCACCCAGTGCCAAAGGACCTGTCCTCATTCTGATTCAGTTCTGCCCTAATTTTGACCCAGTTTTGTCCTTGGCGTCACAAGCGATGTTCACCAGCTTGCACGCAGGTTGTAGATAACTGACTAGCCTATAGCCCTTCGTTAGCTAATTATTGCTCATTAATCATTCACAGTCAGTTTACACACTCGTCCTGTTTTCCTGCTTTTAGTGTGTTTGCATAAGAAAATGTGATTTTTTTGAATGTTTCTTATGAACTTATGTCAGGAAATGGATGTGAAAGAGCAGTGGTGTCATTTCAGAGTGAAACCCTCACTTGCCACAGGGCTTTGAGCACAATAATATTCAAAACATCTGAGAAAATACTGTTGATAGTCCCACGAGCTTCTTCCTGTCCTCAAGCTGTTTCATGTCGTGACTCTGGACAAGAGGAACTTAAAAAAAATACACGACTTAAAAATGGTCTTGATGTGAACGGTTATCGTGTTACACAGCGTATGTGTGAGCAAAGCAGAGAGCTGCTGTGAACGGGCTGTCACAGTCATGTCATAGTCATGTCATATTCATGTCATGTTCATGTCATGTTCATTGAGAAGCTGAACATGAGCCGGCAACGTGTG
>NW_010331666.1:0-1086 GCF_000700745.2 Antrostomus carolinensis
CGGTGACAGCCCCAGGGCTAGTGGCACAGGGGCAATGGGCAAAGCCTGAGCTGGGGATGTCCCCAGCTGCCTCTTAGTGTCCTTCTGCCTGGTACCACATTCCCATGGGATGTGTTTTCCCAGCCTGTCTCTGCAGGGAAAGGAAGGGAATGTCACAGTGAGGTGCTGTCCCCACAGCCAGCCTGGCCGAGGTGTCCCCAGCCCACCCAAAGGTGACATCCAGTTGTACCACCCATGACACAGCACACACAGCTCCACTGCGGCACCACAGTCAAGGATCCCAGGGACAAACACCTTGTCCCAAAGGCACGAGCTCCACGTGGGACAAGGACACGGTGGCCCCACCAAAGCCCAGCTCAGCCAGGACCAGCCTGGCTCGTCCCCAGGGCAGCCAGCACCCACCTGCCTCTGGATGTGTGGGGTGGTCCCACCAGCACCCTGCCATCAGAGCTTCTTACCCCCAGCTCCCCCCTCCCACCCCATGGGCAGCATTCCCCTTGGGAAACTGAGTCCATCAACAGCTTCAACAGGAGCAGCACCCTACGGACACAGCGACACAGGTCCCTGGCCCGGGCAGGGTGACAGCACCAGGGAAGTGAGGACACAGGACAAGAGCTTTTCCAGCACATCCCGCAGAGCAGCAGCTCCAGCCCCGTTCCTGCTGGAATGCCCTGGCTGGAAGGACCTGCAGGTGCCCACACAGGGAACCCAGGGTGGGACCACATGTGGTGGCTCCCTGTGAGCTGGTGAGTGACAGCAGGGACTGTCCAGGAACAAGGTGGAGTGTCAGCACGTGGGGATGGGTGAGAAGATCCAGCCCACTAAGAGCCAGGAGCAGAGTTGAGCGGGACCATTGCTCATCCCACTTCTCCATGGGTCGTTTTGGGGACAGAGGAATGTGGCACTGGTGTCAGGGGGCACCTGCTCCACCTCCATGGGTCCTTCTGGATGTGTCCACCCCCACCTCCAGCTCCAGCTCACCCCACGGCCACAGGAGCCCAGATCCTCTCCGGTACCCAGCTACCACTGCTGTCCTCCCCCTTAGATGTCCCCAAGCCTGGATGTGTCCGTCCCCAAAGCCACAGG
>NW_010331667.1:0-563 GCF_000700745.2 Antrostomus carolinensis
TGCGGTCCGCAGCCTTTCCCCCGGTTTGCATCGTGGGCTGCGAAGATGACTTGTCAGGAGCTCAGGTCTGTGCTCTGTGATGGTCGCTCTCCTCTCCAGAGAGCGCCAGCTAGGCTGCCCTGGCTTTTCTTCAGCGGCTGACTTGATCCACAGCACCAGCTCGTGGCGGGAATGCTGAGATGGTCGGTAAAGACCTCCTCGTTTACGGAGGCTGGTGAAGAGCTGCTGCTCTGGAGTTAGTCTGGGCGGGCTTCCTGAGGGTCTGTCAGACAGGGTCAGCTTTTGTCAGAGCAAAGCGTCTGTGTCAACTGGTCATGCAGTGTTTTCTGGACGATTTCAAATCTCTCTCTGTGCCTTCAACTGGCAGCCTTTGACTCTGTACCAGACTGTTACAGGTGGAAATGGGAGGACTTAAGGTCGCTCAAAGAATCACGGTCAAAAATATTAGAGAAAGCGATTTTAAGATGAATTTGTAAAACTGTGACTTAACAGAGTTGGATGGCAAGGTTCACTCTATTGCTATGAAAAGCATACAACAGAAAAATTGAGTCAAAATTGGGTTG
>NW_010331667.1:607-2843 GCF_000700745.2 Antrostomus carolinensis
AGGGGAGACCCTCCTGTTGAGTAATCATGAAGTTCAGAGTGGACCCCCTTGCTTTCTGAACTCCTTCTTAGAGAGGAATCTGGGTGTGACTGAACCAGCTACTAGTCCCAGACTTGAGCAACAGTTTATGTTTTAGAGGTGTAGGTATCTTAGTATAGTGTTTTAACATATGTTTTAACATATGATTACCTGGCTTATATGACTTTGGGGTAGCAGAAGTTTAAAGTATCAGCAATTTAGGGTTCATTAACCCTATTATAATAAATCACAAGATTAGATTATATGATTTTCCTAATAACAATTGACTAATTCAGTAAAATTTCCGATCATAGATACACACAAAGATGTAGATATGGATATGAATACAGAGATAGAAATATATGCATATATACATATACATATAAAATATGAAGGTATGCCTGATGAAAATTCCCCTCCAGTTTGGTGAAATATTCACTTTAAATGTCTCAGCGTTTCTCAGTGGGTGAGGGTTGAGCCTCAAGAATTGGAGGGTTTCAGCCCAGGTCCAGTTGTTGGTCTTTGGCGATGGTCCTCCAAGTTTCACAGCTAAGAAGTTCGCGAACTCTGAGAGGTGTCCCACTCAGAGGGAGATGCTGTGGTCCAGGATGGCTCAAAGGGTCTCCCTTGGGACCACTGTTTATAGGGTCATGAGATGATTGACTTTAGGCATCAGTAAATTTCCATCCTGGCCATCATCCAGGCTGGTAGTTACTGGAATTTTCAAATTTCCAGTAACACGGGTACCTACCTACCCCGGTTATGGTTCTGTATTTTTATGTTCCTGGACTGTCAGAGAATGATTAATTATTCCCACTCTCATTCGCCACCTTGGCCAGGCAACTGGTATTCCTGGTATAGTCAGTGCCATCCCTGCCTTAGTTATGCAGGGGTTTTGATATGATCAAGGGATGGTTAACCATCAAACTCGTTGCATGAGGTTTAACGGGAATATTTAAGACTGTAAAGCAGTCCAAGAGAAGCCAAGGAAACATACCATGGCACAGATGATACCTGTGCCCAGTTCCTGGGAGCCGCAGTCTGGCTCATAGTCTTTATGCTGGCCTCACACATGTCTGTGCAGACTGACAGCTCCTCACCTCCTCTGCCTTCATTTTCTACAAAAATGAACTGTATCTCAGCAGTTCATAGCCTTTTTAAAGCAGGTAATATTCAGTTACTTGCATGCAAGTCCCTGTATGAATAGCAGTAGTAAGAAACCACAAAATAAAGTTGATAGTTTTTATTGAAATGGAGGAGGACTGTGTGGTTTTTCCACAACAATGAGTTGGCTTTTCAGCTGCCAGCTCTTGTGTAGATATTTACTGATACCATTGTCTGACACATCTGGAAAATTTAACTTATGCAGACCTTTTTTTTTTTTTTTTTTTTTTTAAGAGAAAGGAGATAAGTTGGTTAGCCTTAGAGAAAAATGCAGTATGGTAATAAGTACTTTTACAGAATACATTCTGTTTTTCTTCAGTTCCTATTTCTTCGTTCACTGATTGTCATTCACAGGATTATTTGTGCAACTTTTGAGTTAATGAAAATCTAGAACACTGCTTGATTTACATAATAAAAAAAATCCAAATAAGAAAAGAACAAGCACTTAAATTACTTAAGATTGTATCAGTGTGCTTTCTGATGGTGTATTAATTCAGTCAAGACCTATCTATGAACACTGAATTAGACATATTTTTTGAATTCAGACTGTGTAAAATTCAAAAGGATAAAAAAACCCCAAACCTATTGTCAGCTGTGCTGCCACAGTAGAAAATAAGAGAAAAACATTTTAAAATAATTAAAATAATATGTGTAGTTCAATTTCCAATTGTTTAAAGGATTTA
This sequence comes from Antrostomus carolinensis, assembly GCF_000700745.2. Taxonomy (NCBI): domain Eukaryota; kingdom Metazoa; phylum Chordata; class Aves; order Caprimulgiformes; family Caprimulgidae; genus Antrostomus; species Antrostomus carolinensis. The sequence continues at coordinate 2,473 of NW_010331667.1, forward strand.
TGACAAGTCTTCTGTTTCATTCTTTGCTCATCACAAAGCATTAATGAAATGTAAGACTGCAGTCTGGTTAAAGAGATGCCAGTGGTGTTCAGACACTGAAATAAATCAAAGGGAATCCACTGATTGCAGATATAACATATTGTTTTAGTTACTTGTTTCTGCCCACATTCCTGTTGTTCTTGAATGGATTTTTCATCTCTTTTCTGGTTTAAAAAGGCTTTCTCTGAACTGAGAGTATGCAACAATATCTTGTTATTTTTTCCTTCACTAAGAATTAAGTCATCACTTTACCAGCCATTTCCTAATCTGATGGGGTCCAGTTACACTGAAGGGGTTTTGCCTTCCTCTTTTTTTGGAGGAGGCATGTTTTG
>NW_010331668.1:0-671 GCF_000700745.2 Antrostomus carolinensis
CACCCTCAGCAAGTTTGCTGATGATACCAAGTTGTGTGGTTCGGTTGACAACCTAAAGGGAAGGGATGTCATCCAGAGGCACCTTGACAGGCTTGAGAGGTCGGCCCATGCAAATATCATGGCATTCAACAAGGCCAAGTACAAGGTCCTGGACCTGGCTCAGGGCAATCCCCAGTATCAGTACAGGCTGGGGGATGAAGGCATTGAGAGTAGCTCTGTGGGGAAGGACGGGTGATGGTGGACAAGAAGCTCAACATGAGCCGGCAAGGTGCACTTGCAGCCCAGAAGGCCAACCATATCCTAGGCTGCATCAAGAGAAGCGTGGCCAGCAGGTTGGGGGTGGTGATTCTGCCCCTCTGCTCTGTTCTTGTGAGATCACACCAGGAGTACTGTGTTCATTTCTGGGGCCCCCAACATAAGAAGGACATGGACCCACTGGAGTGAGTCCAAAGGAGGGCCTCAACAATGATCAGAGGGCTGGAGCACCTCTCCTATGAGGATAGGCTGAGAGAGTTGGGGCTGTTCAGCCTGGAGAAGAGAAGGCTTCAGGGAGACCTTATAGCAGCCTTCCAGTACCTGAAGGGGCCAACAAGAAACCTGGGGAAGGACTTTTTACAAGGGCAGGCAGTGATAGAACAAGGGGAAATGGCTTTAAACTGGAAGAGGGCAGG
>NW_010331668.1:783-1338 GCF_000700745.2 Antrostomus carolinensis
AGGCTTTGAGCAACCTGGTCTAGTGGAAGGGGCCCCTGCTTTTGACAGGGAGGCTGGAACTAGGTGATCTTTAAGGTCCCTTCCAACCCAAACCATTCTATGATTCTATTATTCTATGATTCTGTGATAGTAGGTTTCATTTCAGATGAAAAGAAAAACAGAAATCCTCAACCACCCTCAAGAGTCTTGTTGGAGCTTCTAAGCTTTCTGCATACCCTTTTTTCTGTATTAAAAAAAAAAAAAAAAAAAAAAAAGTTCATGCAAAAACTAGCCAAGAGGTTCTGCTCACTTGATGGATATATTTCAGTTCCTATGAGGATCAGCACTGGCAAAATTCCTAAGCCTCCAACGGGCCATGGTACTGTATGTGATCCTCTGGATTGTGGTAAACTGATTTTACTCTGGAGTGCTGGAGAAGCCTCATGTGCCAGCTTAGCCTAAGTGCTGTGATGCTTGAAATATGGCAAGAAAAAAAAATAACTAAAGAGGCCTGCTACAGGTTTGAATCAGAGAATCACAGAATTTTAGGGATTGGAAAGGACCTCAAAAGATCAT
>NW_010331669.1:0-327 GCF_000700745.2 Antrostomus carolinensis
CCGGCCTCACACCTGCGACGGGGTGGGGTTTTTTCTTCGTTTGCAAGAACCCACTCGAGGAAAGTATTGAGAACATAGATCTGATCACTAAAATTCCCCGAAACGCAGCTCTAGGTTCAGTGACTCGGGGTTGCCAGCCCTGACTGCAGCCGTGGGAAGCGGCTGATGAATCCTTGTTGACCTTTGAGCCTTTTTCTCCTCGAGTAGGTGGAAATATCTTGATTTTTTTTTTTTTTTAGCCCTACCTTTCCCAGCTTGTTTATTTGTTTTACAACTTTACTTTTCCCCACTGGCATCACCTGATGTGGGGAGCACCCCGCACGCCGG
>NW_010331669.1:350-691 GCF_000700745.2 Antrostomus carolinensis
GGGGGGGGGGGAACGGGGGTCGCCGGGGGGCTCTCCCGGCCTCCTGCGGTGGTCCCGCGGTGTGCCAAGGGTTAACAGTGCCCGCCCCGGGGCTCTGCGCAGCGATGGATGAAACTGCCGCGACTTCCCCAAAAAAACATCCACAGGAGAGAAATCTCTCGGAGCCCCGGGCTGCAGCGGGCCAGGCCGGGCCGGGCCGGGCCGGGGGCGGGGAGGCCTGGGCGGGTGCCACTCCCCCCCTTAATGAGCTCATTTCCATGTCTGCGCCTCCCGCAACTGTGAGAAAATCCGCCGGGACATCCAGCCGGGACATCCATCCAGCGTGCCGATGCGGCCCGGGC
>NW_010331670.1:0-1027 GCF_000700745.2 Antrostomus carolinensis
GCTGTGTGTCCTGCGTGGCTGTGTGTCCTGCACTGCATCACCCAGCCAGGTTACTGTGCCTTCTCATTTTCTTCAAATAACATCACAGCTATATATGTAAAAAATAGAGTTTTCCAGGGTAGGAAAAAATACACAAATCTTTTAGTTAAGGTTAAATCACGTAAACCCCCCCCCCTCCCAGCCAGCCCCCCCTCCGTGTCAGGCTAATGTCCTGGGGATGCTGTGGGGGTTCACTGGTGTCCCCCAGCCCATGTCCCCCCAGCTGTGGCCAGGGCTGAGCAGGGGGCAGGCAGAGCTAGAAGAGGATGCTGGCAGGGGTGCAAGGCACCAACGTGGGGTCCTCCCCCCCAAAGGGCCACTGCACATCCCAGCTCCCGCTTTGTGATCCCAGAATAATGACACTTTTCTGCCAAAACGTGAATGAACGGGGCTCGCTTTTTCCTTTTTTGTTTGTTTTTTTTTCCTGTCTGTGTGTGTGCTTTTTGTTTTGTTTTGTTTTGTTTTTTTTTTTTCCGTTGTGTGGTTTGTTTTTTTTTTTAAATGTTTCTTGAAAGACAAAAACAAACCGCCCTCTCGCAGGCGAGGGCACACGCGTCCCTTCCTCCTCCTCGCAGCCGCAGAGAAGTGGGGCACAGACCTTGATTTATTTCTTTTTTTTTTTTTTTTTTAAAAAAAAGGTTGGGGGGGGCAAATTTCCAATGAAACCCACTATTATATCCCAAGACATTTAATCAGATGTAATTATAACACATTCAAAATGAAGAATATGCCTTGACAGTATTTTTATTGTTATTGTTCAGCGCACGATGTTAGGCGGCTTCAGAGGCAGAGGAAAGAGAAGTAAACGGGTTACAAATAGGGAATTATCCCTCGTTTAGCATTAAAATTCATTTAGATAAAATTGCCACAAACATTTAAATGGGGAGATTAGTTCCCCCTCACGCCTTATTGCACTTTCTCAATGGCTCCGTTAAGAACATTTTACACGTTGGAAATTCCGCCTTTTCGGGCCGCTCGCTGTTTCCTA
>NW_010331671.1:0-1025 GCF_000700745.2 Antrostomus carolinensis
TCAGTGGTGGTTTGTGGGGTGAGTGCTTTGGGAAGGGTAACTGGGAAAATCAATGGGCAGCTGGGAAGGTGCTCCGGGCAACCCAGCCCAGGGCTCACTAGCCCTGACAGGAAGAGAATCCAACCAAAAACTTTTACCTTCTTGGTAAAAAAATTGATTTATATTTACGGAAAATCTTGAAGTGTGTAGCAATTCCCCTCACCTATTACTACTGAATTACTAATGGATGTAAAGCGTGCGACCCCAAAGGGGTGTGTGTTCTCTGCCATACCTGCTTCCAAAGCTCCAGCTTTCACCTGTCATTTATTTCCCTGTTTCTTTCCAAACACCACCAAAAATTTCCAAATATTGAAATATATATTTCAATTCTCCCCAACCAGGGGAGGGAAAGGGGCTGTGGTTGTGCGGGTGGCGGTGGCACGTAACCTGGCAGCAGGTTGGGGCCAAGCACGGAGGATTTTTTCTTTCTAACTGGATTTCCCTGAATGCAGCTGGAACATACGATTTTAATCCTCTTTCCTACCATATGGCCGCTGGCTGGATTGAAATATGACTCAATTAATTATTGCCAGGAAAGCCCTGGGGTGAAGCCTTTCTCCAGGAGGATGTTTCGAGGTGCTCCCAGGTTTATAACGGGGCTTTTCTCACCCTGTGCCACCGGGTACGGAGACACGTGGCTCAGCCTCATCCCACATTGGCCCTGTGAGGCTGGGCATTGGCCACGCTGCTTCCTTGGCACTGATTTTGGTGCTTTTTTGGGCTTTTTTTGCCTTGTATTTGCTTGCAAGATGAAGCAAGGGCTGCTGCTTGCTGCCGCTGGCACCGTGTGCTGCTGGCTGCTCACCTGTGACATGAGTTTGGCGGTCTCAGCATCACCTGGGTGATGACTAGAGTCGACCTCACTTCCAAAATGGGGTGTCCCCAGCTTGGGGGGACCCACAGGTCCCCTCACTGTTAGCACAATGCCTGCATGTGCCCATCCTCTCTCCCAAATCCCCTGGGAGCTGCCAACGTTGGTCCCAGCA
>NW_010331672.1:0-366 GCF_000700745.2 Antrostomus carolinensis
GCCACTGTCACCAACCCCTGAAATTGCGGGGTGCAAATGCTGGGGGTGCATTGGGGTGCAGCACCCCGGCTCGTTGGTCTAGGGGTATGATTCTTGCTTTGTGTGTGAGAGGTCCCGGGTTCAACTCCTGGACAAGCCTCCCCTTTTTGCCCACCCACCTTCCTTGCCTGACGCGTGGGACCCTGGCATAGCCAGGGCACGATGAGGGCAGTGGTGCCTGGCACAGGGGAGTCAGTGCCGTGTCCTGGCTGGATGTGTCCCTGCTGGGGATGGACCCCCAGGCTCAGGCAGTGTGTGCCTTGAGGGTCTGTTTTGGGGTCAGGGCCTGGGGGCAGAGCAGGGTGAGCTGTGGGGCAGTGGTGGGGG
>NW_010331673.1:0-2249 GCF_000700745.2 Antrostomus carolinensis
CAGGCTCGTCAAATCCGTCTTTAGCAAAAGAGGTCACGGAAAACATTTCCACTTGTGTCTGTTACGGAAACGGGGTGGCTTACTCCCCTGTCACCCCAGTCAAAGGACGAAACGCTTCCTGCTGCAATTGCTTCCTTGCACCCTTCCATTAAATGCCAGTCGGGTCGGCTGCCTCAGCCCACCGTTATTCCTTTCCCTTTAGTTTTCGTCAAATCCGTCTTTAGCAAAAGAGGTCACGGAAAACATTTCCACTTGTGTCTGTTACGGAAACGGGGTGGCTTACTCCCCTGTCACCCCAGTCAAAGGACGAAACGCTTCCTGCTGCAATTGCTTCCTTGCACCCTTCCATTAAATGCCAGTCGGGTCGGCTGCCTCAGCCCACCGTTATTCCTTTCCCTTTAGTTTTCTCTCCGCACTGACATTCAGAACTTGTCTTTTATGCTCAGTTTCCCTCACCTCACCAGGCCCTCCAAGTAGCTTCCTCACAGGGGAAGCAACCAAGCACAGGAAATAAATGTGCTGGGAAGCATTTAAATCCCCCTCTTCCTACGACAGAAATCCAAGCTCTTAAAAACTGTGACTTAAAATATAGACACTAAGAAGGTAGATAATCACCTATTTTTATTTGTTAGTTTTTAGGACAACATTGTGGCATATTTAATACAAATTTAGCCTAACTGCTTCTCAGCCTTAACACCAATTCACAGATAAATCATTAACAGATATGAGCGAACAGGAAATTAAGGGTAAGCTGTAGATAGAATGAATGTTTTCACTTGCACTTGGTGAAGATAAAGGACTCGAATCTCTTTGCATATGCCAGAGTATATCAGAAGAACTGTACTTGTCTGAAGATAACAAAGTTACATAGAATAAATCTAGGTAAGAAAACCAGGTCAGACACAAAGAACAATTAGAGGAAGACTTTTTATAGGCAGCAAGGCACATGGTGGTAGTCAGATCCTGACGAAAGGGGCTTGTCCCCATGTGAAGCAGTGGGGCACACCCTTCGCACAGGTCTTGTCTCATAGCTTGGTTCTACCTTCTTCTTGTTCGTAGAGTCTTATGAGATGGAGTGGGAAGTTTTGCACAGTCTGATATTTGCAAAAGTAATTTTCAGCTTTGTTTGTGATGATCAGTGTTTATTACTCTAACAAAGTGAGTGGGAAAGGAATGAAGTATTGCCAGCCTTAAATAATAAAAGCATTATTCAGACTGAGAAAAGGCATGAAATTGTCCTCAGATTATTCAGGAGAGCAATATCATATTTCTTTGTCCATATTCCCATTTTCAATTCCCTCTGGTCACCCCTGGTGTGTGCCAACCCTCACAAACTTCCAGTGATGCAATTTTGGCTCCTACCACAGGAGTTCTTGCTAGAAAGCCTGACAGATCAAATTGCAGGATGGGTTACAGCACTGCAGCTAGCGACGAGAGTCTGTACATTTTCTCCCCCAGCATCACCATTTTGTTTATTACCCTGTTATCGCCCACCCCCAAGTTTTTCCCAAGGTATCAGCTACATTCTCACAGTCCCCAGCAACCCAGACATTAGGTAATTTGTGTCTATCTCTCTATGTCTTGTTTTCTCAGCCTCTGCCTCTCATTTTTAAGTGGACTTTCTTTTTGCTTTCTGGTGCTTTAGTGAAGACAGCAGTTTGCACATGCCTTCCTCTCCCCCATAATACACATAGCGTTGCAGAATTTAAAATGGGATCCATGCATTCCTCAACAGCTGATCCAGAGCCTCCCATATGTTGTCTGTTCTGTCTTCAAAACCCACTTGGGGAGACAGTGTAGCTGCTTCCCTCTTCTTATTCCAGTTAATCTTCTGTCTGTTCCTGAGGGCAAAATGGAGGGAAGATAATTTTGCTTCTTTATGGCCAAGTTCTAATCACTGTTTGTCCCTAAGAAAAATGTAGAAGGAAGCCAATCAGGACAGAGATGAAAATTCCATGACTGACACTTCTGTCACTCCAGACTGCCTGTATCAGTAGCCAAAATCTCATTACTGTAATTTGACAACAGTAAGAGCACTATCTTAACTAAATGCTGAATCTGTTCTACTTTGTTTTACAGACTCAGCAAGACTGTATGCAGAACTTCAATGCTAGAAGTCTTAACAGATTTGTTTAACTTTATGAGCAGGCATAGACCCTTAGTGTGCAGTACCTCAGCTTTTTGGGCTAAGTAAGAAATCTGCATCCCACTTCTACAAACACTAGCTGGTACACCCACATATATATATA
>NW_010331674.1:0-365 GCF_000700745.2 Antrostomus carolinensis
AGAACCTCCTTCCATTGATCTCCAGAACCTTATTCCCTTGAGCTCCAGAAACTTCTCCCCTTGTTCTCCAGAACCTTCTCCCCTTGAGCTCTAGAACCTTCTTCCATTGTTCTCTAGAACCTTCTCGTGCTCTAGAACCTTCTCCCCTGGTTCTCCAGAACCTTCTCCTCCTGGTTCTCCAGAACCTTCTCCCCCTGGTTCTCCAGACCCTTCTCCTCCTGGTTCTCCAGAACCTTCTCCTCCTGGTTCTCCAGACCCTTCTCCCCTTGAGCTCTAGAACCTTCTTCCATTGTTCTCTAGAACCTTCTCCTTGTACTCTAGAACCTTCTCCCCTGGAGCTCCAGAACCTTCTCATTGTTCTCCAG
>NW_010331674.1:466-1782 GCF_000700745.2 Antrostomus carolinensis
TCTAGAACCTTCTTCCATTGTTTTCTAGAACCTTCTCCCCTGGAGCTCCAGAACCTTCTCCTCCTGGTTCTCCAGAACCTTCTCCCCCTGGTTCTCCAGACCCTTCTCCTCCTGGTTCTCCAGACCCTTCTCCTCCTGGTTCTCCAGAACCTTCTCCTCCTGGTTCTCCAGAACCTTCCCCATCTCCATTGTCCTTCTCTGGACACGCTCCACCACCTTCATCTCCTTCTTGGTGTGAGGAGCCCAAACCTTGAACCCAACACTCAAGGTGTGACCTTCACCAGTGATTCCCAGTCCAAGGGGAAGAGAACTTCCCTGGTCTTACTGGTCACAAGCCAGGAGGACATCATTGACCTTCTTGGCCACCTGGAGATGTTCCTGGTTGATGTTCAACCAACCATCAACCAACCCATGTATCTCTCTTTGTGTCCGAGCAGATGATGGGACAGGGAGTGAAGATGAAGAGGAGAAGGTTCCTGAACTGGATGGTCCCCAATTGGCAGAGTTGGACATCATCTTCTCCCAAGGTTCTAAGGAGGACATCCCTCAGAACTCCATATTTGAAGATGACTATCCAAATCATTACATCCCACCATGGAACCTTCCAATTCACCCCGTAGAAGAAGAAGAACCACCACCACCACCACCACCACCACCACCTCTTAGTCATAGAGTAGGAGCTGGTAAACGAGGAGGACGTCAACCTGGAGGTAGGAAGGGTCCAAAAAGTTGTGGTCAACATGAGAAGATCTTCCAAAGACGTTCAGAATTGTTGATCCATCCAAGGAGACACAAGGAGGAGAAACCATATCAATGTTGGGATTGTGGGAAGAGCTTCACCAGAAGCTCCAACCGTAACGCCCACCAACGACTCCATAAGGAGGAGAAACCTCACCCATGTCCTCAAGGTGGGAGAACTTATGGTCAAAGCTCAGGTTTGGTGAAACACCAACGTCTTCATGGTGGGGAAAGACCTTCTGGATGTGGGAAATGTGGGAAGAACTTCAGTTGGAGCTCGGATTTGATTGTCCATCAACGGATCCATCCAGGAGAAAGACCTTATCAGTGTCTTCAATGTGGGAAGAGCTTCAACAGTAGCTCCAACCTCAACACTCATCAACGGACCCACCTTGGCCAACGACCTTATCGATGTCCTGATTGTGGGAAGGGTTTTAGTTACAGCTCAGCCTTCCTCAAACATCGTCAGGTCCATCTCCAGGAGAAACCCCACCAGTGTCCTCACTGTAGGAGAAGCTTCTTGGTGAACTCGGCGTTGATCCGTCACCAACAGGTCCATGGTGGGGAGGAGAAGGAGG
>NW_010331675.1:0-755 GCF_000700745.2 Antrostomus carolinensis
AATTTTGGAAGGATGAAGAGAATCTGATAGAATGCATTGAAGAGTGTTGCAGTACTTTTAAACTTAAAGCAGAAAAGAGTAAAGGTGCGATTTGTTCGGGTTTAGGCACCTGACTCTCTTATGCCCAACAAGAGGCTAAAGAAATTGGTGCCCCCACTCTGATTTCCTCTGCAGAATACACTGCTTTGAAATCTGAGGTCAAGGTGTTAAAATCTGCATTAGCCTTTGAAAAGGAGAAAGGAGAAAAGCTGGGAGCCTGAGTGGATAAATGTGTGATGGAAAATAACAGACTTGTGAGTGAAAACCATCACATAATATGTGAGAAAACTTATCTTAAATTTGTCCAGAAACCAGTATGGGAAAAAATAAACTGGTTTCTAGACAAAGTATCACCTTCTACTGAAGTTCAGCAGATTTGCAGGTTAATCAGCCATGCAAACCTAGAAATCCTAGTTGAGGACGATGGGTCTGATGAAAACCCCGATTCTGAATCTCAACCAGTTCCTTTACGGCCTATAATTATATCCAAAAGTGCTGCTGACAGCCACGAGGAGGAACACACTACTGAGCTTACCGTTCTGTGGTCACCCGCAGAATTAATGAAAATTCAGGAAAAATATTCCAGGCGACCCAGCAAATCGGAGGTTGAATACGTGTGGAGAGTTTCCCTTGAGTGGGGAGACTGAATTATCTTGACTGAGGATGATTATTGGGGCCTGGAAGTCCATCTATCCCTTAACTTATCAATAATAATT
>NW_010331676.1:0-13965 GCF_000700745.2 Antrostomus carolinensis
AGCCTGCCCCTCCCCGCGGTGCCCTGCCGCGCAGCAGTCCCGGGTGTTACCCCGGGGGTTTAATGCTTGTTTCCTGGCCCTTGTCTTCAAGTAGGTTGCTCTTAGGGGCATAAATACAGCCTGTACTTGGAGCAGCTTCTTTTCTTTTTCTTTTTTCTTTTTTTTTTCTTTTTAAGCAGCCGAGAGCATGTATGGAAATGTGGCGTGAGGCAAACTGGCCTAAAATGGAAGGTTGAGTGACTTTGACTTTGCAGGCCTCCTCTCTCTCTGCTGTTGGGTAGGACTTGCAGCGCTACAGCACAGCGATTTAGCCTGGCTACACCGTGCATACATTTCTTGTTCCTGTTGAACAGGAATTGCAACACTTGAAGCCTTCTGAATTTCTGAAGGGCATGTCTGTGAACTGTCTGGGGTGTTACAGACACCTTCATAGACCTGGTGATCCATCTAAATGCGTTAGATGTTAGAGTCTGAGAGTATGATAGTTGTGTCCTGTGATAGGAAAAAAGAAAGAGTGACATCTAAAGAAACTGCTATCGAAGCTCCATGGTTCTGTATCTATATTGGGACAACAGAACTATTCCATGTGGTGTTAGCAGATTTCTTTCATCCATGTTGCTTTACGGGGGACCCTGCAGTCTCCTGAGCCTGCTCAGGAGTGTTTGTATTTGCCTCTCTGCTTTGGAACGTGCTCTCAGACTTAGGAGCTGAGATTTCTTGGCTCAAGAGATTTGGATCAGATTTCTTGGATCAAGAAATTCTGAGTTTAAGGTGGCATTGAGTTTACTAAAAATACTTTTATTTTCTTCTTACAACAATAGCAGTATTAATAGTGCAAAAACTGAAATACAAAGTTCTGCATGGAACTGTACTGTTACTATCTGATTCTTTAAAGTCCAAGGATACCTAACTTGCTCGTATTGGAATATGAAAGTGTCTGAGGATGGCTGATAGGGAAAACCTAAAACTTGTAATTACAAATAGCTGTTGTGTGTAGTGTACTCTATTCAAGGTCTTGAGCAAATGGCCTTAGCCTATTCTAAGGACTGCATGATTATAATGAATCAAAAAGGCAGCTTCTAAATTTGGTAGATGCTGTTTTACAACTACAGATTGGCTAACGTGAAGTTGGAAATAAGTTTTCACTTCTTGAGAAGCCAACTCCCAAGGAGCCTTTTGCTTCAAGGGCAAGTACAAGGTTGGTGTCAGTGGAAACACAAAACCAGTGGTTCACAATGGAAGGAAAGACAACTTTGAAATACTTATCTGGGTAAGTGACTCTCCTGTTTCTTGAGTAAAGTCTCTGTAGCTGACTCTCCTACATCATTGTTCCACTAGAAATTAATACCTCGTGGGGTTTGTTTTGAGGGGATAGAGGTGGGTTATGCCTTCTGTCCTGGGTGTATTGATCTCCAGTGGGGAAGAATAAGTGGTTTCTTCTTTCTTTCTCTTTCCTCTCTAAGAAAGCACCACTTTGACTAATGTGAGCAATAGAAGATCGTAGTAGGTTGTGTTTTGTTTTGTTTTTCCTAAATCTTGGCACTACAGTTGATTGAAATGGGTAGACTCAGAAAAGGTAATAGCACTAAATTTTTCAAATGTTCAGCAGAGAGGGAGAGAGATTCTGGCCCAGGGGACACATTGCTTGATAAATTGGGCTTCTGGTAGTCCGATGAATAGACTGCCTGCCACATTCTGCTTCCCTGCTGTACTAAATTACAAGTTCAGATATGCTAAATATTTTAATATGTTAAATATAACCAGCAGTAACTCCTCAGAAATCCTCACAAATGGGAGGGGAGGCGATTTGTTCATTGGTAAACCGTTTTGTGTGGGAGTTGACAATGCCACGTGGCTGAAGGAAGCACTGCTGTACAGCGTTGACCTTTACAGGCGGTAGGCTGAACCCTGCCTGCAGACGGGGGGGCTTGCATTTCTGCAGATCCTGCCTGACTCCTGAAACAAGGACACTTGGTAACACAAGGCTTCTGCTCTCTCTTTCTGCCTTTCATGTTGGGAGATATTAGTCTACAGAGAGTAAAATATGATAGCAAAATCCTCCTTTTTGGTTGGGATTTGAATCTTAGTAGTACTTGTTTGTCCAAAAGTGACTGAAAACAGCTTACATGGTTTTAGAGATTTAGAGGAAAAATGGGTTTTTTGTTTTTTAGTTGGACCACTTAAGGCTTGTAGCAGAAGTGGTGCATGATGTCCTATTTACAGAAAATAACTTGGGGCTTTTTGTATGAATTACTGTTCTTAAACCCAGAACTCTTAAGCTTTTTAGTTTGATACTGTATGTGTCTTGTTTCCAAAACTTTGCCTCTGTACTTGGGCTGCACTAATAGCCTGGTGAGGATGGATTAGTTTCCTAGCAAAGCTAGAAGAAAATGCTTACTATCTTTGACTTGGAGGAAACACAGGGATGTCTTAATACCTGAGATCAAGGGTTTGCTTGGTTTGTCATAATCTTTCTTGTGATGCTGGGGTTGGGAGGTCACTTGGTGAACCAGTTTTCTTGTAAATGCTAACTGATCTGTCTGGCCTTAAAGTGTTAAGGGTTATTCTTTTTTTTTTTTTTAAAACATCTTTCTGAATGTAAACAGTGTGATGCAATGTGGCTTAGTGTGCCCGACCCAGGTTACCTTCTGCTAGACTTCAGGTGACAGAAGTATGAGTAAGAAACTCATTCTTGCAGAGTCTCAGATGAACACTTGAAGCATGTGTTAACTTGATGTTGCATATTGGGCTTTCTGAATAGTAGCTTTTTCCTGGGAGGAGCAGAATAAGTTGGTATGATCTACTCAAGCTGTTAGTGCCACCAGAAAGTGCTGGTGTGTAGCAATTTGCTTCTGTGGGGTAATTTCCATCTAAACTGTAGTTGGATTGAGGTTAAATTAGCAGAGTGGTGACATGATGTACTTGCAAATTAGTTGTAGGGATGCAATTCTAATGGATAGTAGTTTAGGCTGCAAAAATAGGTATTTGTAAGCATCTTCTGTGGCCTTTGAAGATGAGAAATGGATAAGACTGTTTAGTGACACATTGTGTCTGTATAGGCATGGATCAAAGGAAACTTAAATTGATTACTGTCTCAAAGGTTTTAGTGGGAACTATTGGTTTTCCTTAATGTACAGAGTTACCAAGTGCTGCTGAAGGACTGTCACAGCACAAAAAGCATTGAGCAGGTTCTTGTCATGTGGCTCAGCTTCTGAACTTGAATAAACCCCAGTGACCTCATTGGTGTGCACTTGCATTACTTGTGGGACATCATTAAGAGGCAAGAATCCAGGTGTTGTTCCATTTGATTGCAAGAGGATTGCAGCCAAATGTCTGAGGACAGGGCTGTGACTTTCCTTGTAGATAAGGACAGAGCCCTGACACATCAGTGCCAGATGTAGTGTTCCTTAAAGACTGCAGAAAGAGTCTTCCTTCAGTTACAGCTTATGAAGTTCATTGCCATGGCTGAAGTGGTGGGGCTGAATTTGGGTTGTAGGCTGCTTCCCTCTAGTCCTGCCTTGTCCCAAATGGAGGAACAGAAACTGAACAAGCAGAGGCAACCTGAACCCACTGCATGATGCACTGTGGTTGCTTAGAGCCAGACTGAGGAGCTGACAGGTTGGGGGTGTGGAGAAGTGAATATTAAGGACCTGCTTGTTCAGCTCTGTGCATGGGGTGGGTTCCTCACTAATAGCTTTTTAGTTTCTCCCTCTTTACTGTTTCAGGAAAACAAATCTGTCAGTTACTGCTTTAAAAAGATAGTTACAGATCTGAAGCCTGGCTGGGTGATCTAGGTGATTCTGGGTGAGATGAGATACTTAGTCTTTTAACTGGGAGGGGGGGAAGTAGGTGGATGAGGAGGGCAGAGTAGTAGATTAGACAGTTCAGCAGTGCTTGGTTTGTTCAGGAAAGGCCTTTGGGGTTAAGGAGAGACTTAATGTCATACATGACAGGCTGCACCACAGGAGACATCTTGCTGTCATATTCATGTCATAGAGGGCTTTAAACTGAGGATTCTCCTTCAGCTCTCAATTACCGATGCTCCTTTACTGTATCTTGAGGGTGGTTGTGGTTTCCTTGCTGGTTATGGTTTGGCTCTGTCCCAGGTTGAAGACCTCAGTCAAGTTACTGCTTTGATAGCAGGGCAGGGGGAGAAAATCCTGGGAGGAGTTGTATGTAGTGTTTGGAGTTGCATGCTTAAGGTGTAGTATTACAATGTCCATCCCTTTCCCCAGCTGTGCTGTCTTGTTTCCTTCTGGGAGCTAACTGATAACTGGTCATCCAGATGAGAGTTGATCTAGCTGAGAACTAGCATCAGAACTAATCCAGGAAAATGATGTTTGCCAAATCATCTACCCAGTGTGACTGCACAACTAGATGAATGCCTGGGGGTGTGGGAACATGTATCTGGGACAGGTTGGACTGACTCAAATTTAAGCTGATTTTAAATGCACTCTGAGATCAGGATTATGTATTTTATTCAGACAAAAGGATTTATCCTGTTAATAGCCAAAGCTATCTGTTACACCCTTTTATACTCAGTAAAGGAGCTCTAACATGATTCTGTGCTTGCTCTTTCGAAGGCTGAGTGGAGAAAGACTTACGTAAAGCAGAGATCCGTGGGAGCTGTGCAGTGTAACCTGTAGCAGTAAGAAAACAACAAACTGCAATCACAAGTAACTGTCAGGATAACGTGAAGGTATATGGGTGGCTGATTCCCTGTTCCAGCATATCACAGTGAAGACATCTTAGGGCCATATTGCTCGCAGGAAGAGATAGAAAACTTGTCTTGTAGCTTTCTCCTGTCTGCAAGAGACAGTAATAACACAGCCACTTCTTTTACATGGTGTGGTGAACCTGCCTTTGTGGCAGGTCAGTGGAGTGCTAGGGTGGTGCTCATCTAAATATTAGGATGGGGAAGAAGAGAGGCCATTGGTTCTTGGGGTTGTTTTCTTTGCTGTACAGAAGCTGACGGCTGCTCTCCTGTTCTCTGCTGTTGCACTCGAACGATGTCTGGCTATGGGTAGACAATAGGCAGGCTGCTGCCCGCTGTAAATAGCCCATTGTATGCCCAGTGTAGGAGCAGCAAAGAACGGCAGGGTCCTGCCAACTTGGATCGTTGCCTTGAGATATTGGCTCTGCTGTAAAGAATGAGTCTTGGTGCCGAGGGGTGCGCGTGTGTGTGAGCAGAGAGGGCTGGCTTTGTCTGGGCTGTACAGAACTCCTTACCCGAATTGATACGATGAGTTCAGAGGGATGCTTTCATGGGCTGGATTTTGGGAACTGCTGTTTCTGGGGACAGAGGTGGCTGGGATGAGTAATTATCTCTGAAACAGATTTGCCCTGTTATTAAAACCACTTCCCCATAACTGTCTGGTATTGTCTCTAAACTTACAAACAAACCAAAGCCTAATGGTTGTCTTGAGGAAAAACAAGTGCTTTTTAACTTAAAACCTTGTCCAGCCTGCTCCAAGTTTTTTGCTACATGTAGCAACCTGAGTATCACAGACTGGTACTTCTCTTACCTGGGATCTTCTTCCTTTGGGTCTCCAGCTGTGACTTCTAGTAACTTGCCATGTCCTCTCTGGCACTGGGGCTAAGTTTGAGTCTGTTCCTTGTGGTCTAGATCCTGTCTGGATGGGAAGCAATTGCAGGACCTGAGTGTTGTGAAGAGAGCATGGCTTTTTTTTTTTTTTGCTTGTCTTGAGTGAACAGACTTAGCTGGGTCCTTCCTTGAGGAAAAGGACTGAAAGCCAGATCCTAGCTCCACTGGGAAGATCTTTATATCTCAATCTAAAGGCTCTCCTTTGTCATGGTAAAGCCTCTGGATGTCTGATGTGATTGGAGCATGAGGCAAATAAATACTGAGATGGATCAAAGAACACTGGAAGGCACTGAAACCTCCTTTCTTGTTGGGACATAAGCATGTGAATTTATTCTCCCTGTTGCATCTGGCTTTGTATTAAATACAGAAAAGAAGAGTTGATATATTTAACACTGCAGATAGTGTTACAGCTAGGAATCACTTAGTCTCGCAGAAAACTTTGTCCTAACCTTGTTTTTTTGTGCTGATGAGGCAGAAAGTGTAATAAAAAAAGTCATCCCTCAATATAGAACTGAGCAGTAAAATGTATCATTATGTAGCTGTTGACTTGCAGGCTGCTCAGACTGCTCTACAAACAACTGGTCAAGGAAACAAAAGTGGTGATGTCCATCTCTTTTTTCTTTTTTTTTTTTTTTTTTTTTTCCCCCCTCACCTGGGCTGAAACCACAGCAGCTTTTTGACTACAATGGGACTCTTATGGTCATGTTTACTTCAAATCTTTTTTGCTGTAATGGCATCACAGCCTTCTGAAAGAGTAACTCCCTAATTACATTGCATTCCTAAATCATAGAGTGTGTGTGCAGGACACATGACTAATGCAGAGAGGAAAGCAAGTATCTGTTGTTTTAAGTCAAAGGTGTTTCTTCTGGGGCTTGAGGAGAAAAGCTAAGCCTGCTCTTAGCCTTACATACACTATAGCCCTCTTCTAGTTTCATAATATGGTGTCTATGATATACCCAAAACTAACCTGCAAGCCAAGATTTCCTTGCTGGGATGACTTTTTATTCTTGCTGTTCATCAGTGTATATTAAAACTTTAGAGGTGGCTTTCATGCCTGCAATGCTGGTCAACATGATTTGAGGCTTAAAAAGCCACAGCATGGTAATCCTAACTATTAAGTCATTAATCGATTATATTATTTTTTTAATGCCAAGAGAAGATGAAGAGGCTTCTCTTTAGTATATTCAGTTCTTCTCTACCTTCCATTGCTAGAACCTGATGTGTTGTGGATTTTGAGCACAGTCTGCTGTGTAATGCAGGGCAAATAGCCAAAAGGCATTTCTGTAGTGACCCCGCACTGCGTGTCTGGGTGATGCAGCCCTGTACCCTCAGGCTCTGCTGTAAGAGCAGAAGAAAGCAGTGGGGAGGGCAGTGCCGGAAGGCTGGCGAGCGCTCCATGAGTCCAGGACCCTTCCAGAGATGGAACTTGATTCCATCCTGATGCTGCCCCCATCTGTGACCTTACTTCAGCCTGTCCTTCTGCTAACATTGTGAAACCAAGGGCCCTTTGAACTATTTTTATGCTGTCTCTAGCAAATCCTTGTCCAAATACTGGTTAGACTTTTTGTGAACTAGACAACTCTTCTATTGCCTGGTTGAATAATTAATTGCAGCAGTGAAGATTTCAAGGACAGACTGTAAACTAGAGATTTTCCAGTAGAAATATGAAATCTTAGCCTAGTATGGTTGGTTTTAAAGACTAAGAAACATATAACTTTGCCTGTTGGGATTTCAGTGTCCCCTATGCCCCATCCTGCAGCAAGCAATGTATTGTTACACAGTATGCTCTAGCTATTAAAACACAATGTTTTGACATTCTTTAGGTCCTTTGTTTAATTTTATTGTCCATAGGAAATGGCTGGACCTCAATTATCTGAGTAAATACATCTCTGCTCTCCAAGCAAGTAGAGGTTGCTACAGGAGGGTGTTGTGGGCCAGCCCGGGCGGGTGACAGGCGCTGCGAGGGCAGCGGGCGGTGGGGTGACTGGGTGCGGGTTGCCATTGGCCCTGGGCAGGCTGGCGGCTGCCTGTTACCTCTCACCTAGTGGGCAGGGGTGGTGGGTTTGGCATGTGACAAATGTCCCAGGAGACCTTGGCTGTAGAGGAGAACACCAGCTGAGCTGACTGCAATGCTGTGGAGTATCCATGTCAGCGAGCGCTGGCAGGGAGCAGCCTCTTTCAGCTCTTCCTTCTGTGTGAACGTGACAAATCAAATGTGCTTCCTGTGCTTGATTATATTGCTGTGTGCTGCTGCCTTGGGCCTCCTTAGGTGCTGCTTTAGTCTGCCTCATGACCAGAGATAAATTGCTGGCATGATGGCTGGGAGAAATAGGAAGCTTGCTGGCACAGAGGAGCTATGGGAGGATATCAGCTGTGAAGGCAGCTTGCTGTAGTGAGCATTTCTCTGAGTGATTGGAGGGAGAGTAGAAAAGAGAGGGAGTGAGTTTATTTAATGGATTTAAGAGATGAAAAATCCTGCTATGCCACTATAGGATGAGGATGCTCTCTGTTAGGTTAATGCAGGCAAGTTAATATCTTATACCCTTGCTCTCCCTCTCTCTGGCTCCCCTGTTTGACGCTTATGCTTTAAACTGTCTTACAGTACAGCTACTCTACAAGTAAATATTTAGCATTTGTGAAATGCTGTCCTTCAAAAAGAAAAAAAGGAACAAGATCTGTTAAAATGCACTGTCTGTTAAAAGCAATATTAAAACTCTGCAGAAATGGCCTCCTGTGAGCCCCGTTGGTATTTCTAGAGTAGGAACCAGTAATTGCTTGCTTACTTAATTGCAGCACAGAAGTCTAAAGGTATTGCCTGCCTAGTGGCAAATCAAATTATTGTGCTAGTGGGAAGCTAGCAGGACAAAGCATACATTGCTCTCCTACAACAACAGTGAATGGAAAGGGGATTTCAAATCTTTATGTGTAACTTTGTTTCATATCAACAGCCTCCAGGGTCGGGACAACTGCACTGAACTGCAATGCAAGCACATGAGTTGTTTAGACACCTACGAATGCCAGAGCTTGGGGACGTCAGGCAGTATGTGCGCACCCTTCCGACAAACACGCTGATGGGCTTCGGTGCTTTCGCAGCTCTCACGACCTACTGGTATGCCACAAGGCCTAAAGCACTAAAGCCACCATGTGATTTAGCAATGCAATCTGTGGAAGTAGAGGTAAGTGTCGCTTAATGGATGCTGCTGTTCACTGAATTTTGAAACCTAAAGGCAGCGTTGAGAGAGACCAAACACTAATTTGTATAAGAGCGTTTCTAAACTTGTAGTGTGGGGGAGTATATTCCAGGGCATGTTTGGGTTTTTTCTGAAATATGGCTTGAACTCAGTCTTTTGGCTTTCTGAATTTGAAAACTAATTTGAGGATTGAGGTTGTGGTGGTGGTAACTAGCATGGGAGGAGAAACTTCATGCTGAGAAAACTGAGCTTCTGATCTGACTGGTAGGAGGAGACTTGTGAATATGAGAATTGTCGCAATGTAGTTTTCAATTCCAGGACATGTGCTTAGCTGATGACCTATTAAACTAGGTCTTGGGGTCAGAGTATGTATGCTGGTATATGCCGATTAGGCTAATACTTTTCTGTCACAATATTTAGTTTATAATAGCTGACAGATGAGATTTTATATTGGGTTACAAGCATGCAAAGGGTACTAACTGTCCTCGGATGATCTATGGAAAGATACATTGGTCCTGCCAAGAGTTCCCAGCCATAAAGTAAGTTGAAAATAAAGCAACCACCTGCTAAACGCTGGCTGTGCTAGCTTAGCTTTTGTTTTATGCTTTAGAGGCAGACAGGATTGCTGTTAGGTGGTGGTTTTTTAATAGTGAAGTCAAATATGGAAACAGTCTAACTGGGAGGAACTGTTGCTTAGAAGCAAGTATAGACAACTGATTACATGGCTATGGTTTCCTGAGCAGCAGTTGTATCACTTTCCCTGTTCACCACAGAATCAAGATTTTTACCACTTATTTCATTCTTTCAAGAGTGCCTCTGTATTTCTTCAGGGTAGACAAGGTGTTTCCTTTCTTGAAGGAAAGAGACAGCTTTGAAAGGCTGTAATCTTCAAGGGAGACACTTAAAAATGTAGGATTGTAAGGCTGCCAGTTTCTTGCATTACAATCAATCAGAAACTATCACTATAGATTTTTTTAATATATATTGCTTGCTTGCCACTGAGGTCTCCCTCTATAGCATTTTCTTCTGTGTGGATAGACTGCATCCAGTTGTCCTGTATCAAGTGCAGTTAACACTGCTTCTTGTGCCTGAGAGTAGATGTGACTACAAACTGCTGTAAACAAATGTGGCAGAGCCGTGTGAAATTTACAATAGGTAAATTTTCATGAACTTTAGCAAAGCAAACTCCTGTCAGCCCCATCAGGCACTCCCTTTGTGATGTTTCATGGTAGTGAAATTGAAGAATGAAGCATTAGCTGGGCCCTCCATTCAAAAGTTTAGTCAGTACCACTTATTTCCTAATCTTCTTCCCAGTGTGATATACAGTAAGCTTACTAACATATCATAATACTATAGCAAGTAATGGTCTGCTAGTAGAATTACACAAAGGGGAAACAAAAATATGCTCTGGCAATGTGATAATTGGCAAAAACATCTCTTTTCAAGGAATGTGTAGAGTGAGGACCCAGAGGTTAGATCTTGCTTCTCTTGGTGAGCTTTCCCAGTCCTGACAGCAGTCACTTAGACAATGGGTGGAATCGTCTTGTAGATGAGTGTGTTTTGGTGTCTGGAGTAACCTAGCAGTGAAAGCTTTCCAGCTGTGGAGGGCCTCACTAGTCAGTATAGGCTTCAGCAGACTTGGAGGGCTTTGCATTGAAAGATGGTAAAACAGTGGCTCTTAACTGGCCATAAAACCAGTGACAAATACTTAATTGCTTGAGACTCTTGACAGCAGTCCCAGTTCACTGCCTTTACCTCTTCAAGCTAAACTACTTGGTACTGCTGGGTTCTGTGAGTGGAATCATTGTTTGGTAGTGTGAGACTTCACTAGACTACTTAATGCATCATTGATCCATATTGTACTAATTGACATCAGCTCTCTGATCAGAGCAAGATAGGTATAACAGCATTATTTTTCTTTATCTCTTTAGAAAATACATTTTAATAGGAAAACTGAACAGTAGCAAAACTGAAATGAAAAGCAGCTGAGTGTTAACATGTCTTGGTGATAAAACAGCTCAGACTTTGAGAATATGTTGAAATGACAAAGATCTACCCAATTCTGTTTATTGACAGTTCAGATACAGCCCTTAATGTGATATTGTAAACTAACAAATTGTAATCAAATGAGAATGTGTGTTTTGAAGCAAGTTTCACGTGCCTGTTAGAACTTTAACAAGAGTGTAACACAGTGCTTGGGATTCAGTTTCTCACCACATTTTGCTTAGAATTTTACTTCACTTACTCCATTCTCTTATACATGTGTTAAGATGGATTTTCACTTGCACAGAAGAAAAATATCAAATACTGCTCTCAAATTATGTCTTAACACTGTTTCTCTTTCTGGCTAAGCAATACAATATTAAAAGGTCTAGCAAGTAAGCAGTGTGGTCCAAAAAAAGACATGCAGAAGGCAATTCTTCTCTACTGTTTTAAAATCTAGTGTACCTATTCATTAATGATAAGTTTGAACTATAAATAAGCTTCTGCTTAATTCTTTCTTGTGACTTATTTCCTTGACCTCTAATAAAGTCAAATTAAGTTAGTGACTGGAGTAGGGTTTCTACATATTCTGGTAATAAATCTTTAACTTTATATGGGGGGGGGAAGATCCTATTTACTGCTGTTCCAGGTCTCTTCCCATATCTGGAAAGCTTTGATTTGGTAGGACAGCACCAAGTGACCTCTTTTGATCATCACTGAGTGAGCACAAAGATTGCTCACTTAGTTGAGTATCTGTACAATGAGTTACTGAAAGTATTAGCTCTTCTAGAATAGATGCCTCAATTAAAGGATGTGGAGTACAGTCTTTAAAGCATGAAGTGACATGTCACTTAAAGAAACCCTCTTGTTTTCAAAGCTCCCAACCGACCTCTCTTCAGGGGAACTTCTCAGAGGTATAGGTGAGAATCTTTCAGGATCCATTTGGACCCCTTATCTGTAGGAGAGGAGACAAGATTAATGAAGACTAATTCTAAGTAAAGTCTGACTGGCATGAAACTGCATTGCTGAGGCTCATGCTGTACTCAATCATGCCCTGTATTGTTGAGAATTTCAGTGCTACAATAATGGTAGAAACAGGGCATTTGTCCTGTATTTTGCAAAGAGGTGTTTATCTAGAGATCAGCATGCTTAAAACTATATGGCTGGTTTGAAAACTCTAGTTTATACTTCTTGCAGCTCAGAATATGCATGTTGGTGACCTAAGCACCACTTGCCTGGTGTACTTTCCCTCTTGGTAAAATGGAACTTGTCTCTGAGGCATGGTGGAGCCAACAGTGTGTTTTGATTTTTATTGCTAATCCTAAGCAGCCTGTGTCAACAAGAAGCAAACCCATGTCTTGAACAAAAGCAGCTATCTTGTTATGTGACCCAGACAGGCATTGACAGAGGAATATAGGCCTGTGTTGTAGAGTAAATCTGTTTCCTTCAGCTGCTGCTATTCTGAACCAGTGCCAAGTTTTACTTAATGTCCAGAACTGGCTGCATAATAGGTCAATTTCCTTCAACTCCTGGAGCTGCTGCAAGGGATAGCTTACATGAGTAACCAGAGGCTGTTCTTGCATTAATAAGATTTTATTGCTTAGCTTCTTAAGAGCACTTTAAAACTGACAACTCTTCTGAGTGCTTACCTTTGTACTGGCCAGATCTCTCGGATCCCATTCAAATAAATTGTGTGAAATCAGTCCTGAGACTCAGATGTTTGGTTTCAATGACCAATGATTTTTCAAAAAGTCTGCTGCAAACAGATATTTCCTTGATATTGCACAAATATTCTGGATAAGGACCCTTTGGACAGGCTCTTAGAGTAGCAAGAGCTATTTTCAAGCAAAGTGTAGACCAATACCATAATATTGCCTAGTTGATGAGTTCAAACTGGAAGCATAAGATAAGGTCTAAATGATCTTCAGCATATCCAAGTGTACTTCACTGCATCTCTGAAGAATAGCATTGAACTCCTGGTGGCCTTCACAAAAGGAGCTGGGTGTTTTTTCAGCAAAACTCTTACTCTAGGGTTGTTGAAAATTCAGTTAATTTAACTTCACTTTGTGCAAAAGAATAAGTAGAACCTTAAGTTGGTAATGTTTCCCTCTACTGAAAAATCATGAGAACTGATGGGTCTTTTCAATAGTAGTCTGTTAGAGATTGTTTTTGTTTTTTTTTTTTCAGAGGAACAGTGCAGTCAGTCTTGTATGTAAGCAGTGTGCTGTCTGTCTAAGTCTCATCCTCAAATTTGGTTAGTGCCTCAGGCAAAAGCTGCTTTTGTGGTGCTGAGTAATAGGGCCTGTAAACAAAGCAGTAGTAGCTCAGATGAGGAGAAAACAAATATTTCTTGACTGTTGCCAAGGAATGGGTTAGGGTGTGATTATTTCACCTGATGCAGAAATTGTAGCACATCAAGCATGGATGCACTGCACTTGTTGACATTACTTATAACTGTGGTTACAAACTACATTGTGTGATCTTCCTCAGGTTAGCTCTGGAGGTGGTAAAACTAGGAAAATCTGTAAGCTGACCTTGGTTATCCAAGGTCTGTGAAACCAGCACAACAAAGCAAGCAATCTTGCTTTTCTTTCCAGGCAGATGTGTACTAATGATCTGTTAATTTCCTATGGGGTAGATGTTGGTCTTGAGTGCAAGTATGCTCTTGAATTTCTAATGTTAGAAACTTTTAGAGGTAAGCCAGTTATTAACTTGTTCTGGGTCATGTTCACAGTGTACGTTTCTGCTTACTGTTAAAGGAGTGGCAAGCCCTGCATTACTCACAGTGTTTTGCTACAACAAGTTAGACTTGTTTTAGTGTTTAAAATATTTTTTTTTTTTCCTTCCTGATATGCCTTTAATATACTAGCCCCTTTCTGTGGATATGGGCAATATGGTATCTTCTGCAGATAAATCTGTGTTTATCTAGCTTATATATGAACAGATGCTCTCTGATCTTCCAGGGAACTTTGAAAACAGGAAAATAAACCGATGGCCAGGAAGAACCTATGATTGCATATGAATAAGTTTTTGACATTGTGGATGGTGGCACAATTCGGGCACAGATTTAGTTATTCCAAGATTTGACTTTGTGAATGAGACAGGAGTTGATTTACAACTGCTGATGAAGATGGAATCTTATTAAATGTTTACCCAAGACCCTCTGTTTAACCCACTAGGCTCTTC
>NW_010331676.1:13988-19955 GCF_000700745.2 Antrostomus carolinensis
ATAGCAGGACTAATAAATGTGGCCCAATAGCATTTGCATAACTGCAGTTTGTAAGACTTGATTGGTATAAAATGAGATTATTTAATCAGTCACTCTAAAAAGGCTGTGTTAAAATTATGAGCTATTAAAGTCTTGTATTGACTTCCATTTGTAGCCTGTGTAAATGCTCACCTACTGAAAAACAGTTATGTTAATTCTCAAGGTAGTATTGTCTTGACTGCCTCTAACTGGATCAGGAGCAAACCTTTTTTGTAAGATGGAACTTTAATTTACTCAATTTTTATCTGTTGCAGAGTATTTTACTTATGAGAACACTTAGGGTGTTGTTGACCACTCAAAATCATTTAGGTTTTGAAACCGCAATTTGAAATGTGATTGTTTTGTAATCTCAATTAGAAAAGTAGATTAGGATCTCAGCATTAATGTTGTATCTAGAGAGCTCTGAGGCTGGAGTGATTTAGAAAGCTTGATAGAATTAATTATGCTATATACTGCAATAATAGAGTAAAACACTTCTTAAGAGAAACCCTGTGTCTAGGAAGAAATGTCAAAGGGCATTTTGTGGTTTTCATTTGTTCTATTCTAACATATGTAGCTGAGGAATAAGATTTTACCTAACAGACTTCTAGTAATGCAGGGAGCAGTCTGACTCTTTAAACCACGTCCTGGGAAACCTTGCAGATCTCTCACCTGGTGGTGAAAAGGACTGAAGTTCTCTCAAGCAGAATTTGCCAAGGCTCGTAACAAAATTTAATGGATGAGGTGTCTTTTATTCCTTCATTTATTCCTGTTCATTTATAACCAACAAGTGTATCTAACCTTTCTAATTGTTTTTCTTAGGGTGGTGAGCATGCTCGAAGGTCCTCTCTTCTTAACAGTGATGAACTGTTGATTTACTACTATGATGATGTGAGAACAGCTTATGATATCTTCCAAAGGGGTTTGCAAGTATCAAGTAAGTCTAAAACTAAATATAGTTTGGTGTTTTGTTTTGTTTTTTCAACAATATGTCAAGAACTAAAGGTCTGGGCACTCTTGAATTGCACTTGGGGATAGGGTATGTCTACCTAGCAATATGATAAATGTGTTGGATGTAAGCTTTCTTGAAGGCAAATTTAACTGTGACCTTTTGTGAAGCAGAGTTATGTGAATAAAGTCAGTGCTGTGTTCCTTAGCCTAAACAAACCTTGTTGCCTCTGTGTGCTTCCCCAGCTTCCCTCCCTGTCCCTCTATTAGAAAAAGTCTTCTGAAGGTGTCCGCAAAGAATCTAGAGGCTTAACTCCAAGAGCGTAGTTAGTGTAATGTCAGGACAGAGGAGTCGGGAATTAAATTTTGAGTAACTTTTGGTTATTGTTTTTAGATAATGGTCCATGTCTAGGTGTTAGAAAACCAAACCAGCCATATGAGTGGATCTCCTATAAAGAGGTAAGTAGTCTCTCTAACTTAGTGCTAGACCTGCTTTTGCTTGCTGAGACCATGGATACAGCATCCAGTAATGTGATATAACAGATCTTAATTATTTATTTAGAGATGCTTTAAAGTAGTAGCAAGGTATTGCAGAAAGGTTCCAGTTCCTGTTAGTGTATCTTAAAGGAACAGCCTCAAATATGTGAAAGGGAGAGAAGAGTATCTCCTGCACTTACTTGGTTTATTAACAGTTTTATTTCTGAATTTTTTTAGGTTATCTTGGCAGCTTTTAGCATCTCGCTGATTAATTGTTTCGAACTTGGCCACCGCCTCTGAAGGGCTGCAGCTTTGCAGTAGTATTCAGGGACCCTGACTGCTAATACTTTAGGTGCTTGTGTCAGAGAGGCTGATTTTATACTAGGAAAAGTCCTATCTACAAACGTTACTTGTGTTTCTTGACTTGTCTCCATAGTGCTGAATGATGGCTGTATAGGCTGTTAACAGATATGCTTCTAACTAGTAGCATGCTCCTTTGTGATTGCTAAAAATATCTTTATGCAAATCTTTAACAGCTGTTCACTTCTTGCTCATTCATGATTTAATCAGTTATTGTCTTCAAGTTTGCCTAAGCCTTGCCTGTTGCATACTGTTAAGGTCATTAAACACCCTTTGTATGCAGCAGACCTCACTTTTTCCAAGGTGATTTTGCTGGGCCCTTGTTAGGTGCAATCTCTCTTTAATAAAACTTTTCTGTTTGTCATGTGACTAACATGGGTTCAGGTCATGTGCTAAATGGAAAGAATTTAGAAAATTGCCTTCCCAAGCTTTGTTTATTGAACTGTCTGGATTTTACCTCCTTATTCTCCCGTGTTTTGAAGGGAGAAATTCTATTCCCATAAGCACTGAATGAAGCAGAAGGATGGCATAAGTAGTGCTTGTGATTAAGAAAAAATATAGTGCTGAATCATTCCAGGGTCACTTCTAGGGTTTAATACAGATATAACGAAACAGCCTTTTCTGGCTATGTGAACATTTAATCTTAGACTTAACGCTTTCAAGTCCGACTGGATTAAGTGTCTCTTCTGCTGCATGTAGAGTGCAAATGTAGTATCTACAATCAGTGCAGTGTAATGGCACTGCAGTGTCTAGGTTATCAAAGTCACAGAGGACATCCAAAATAACCTGGAAAAAGTCTGTCTACTTCTTACCAGTTATTTGCCTTCTTTTTGTAAGACTTAAGGTAAAATAATGTTGAGGGATGTATACTGATGAGCATGCTCTCAATTTTTTTCTTCTCTCTCTTTTGCCCCTCCAGGCTTTAGACAGAGCAGAGTGTGTGGGTTCTGCATTACTCCACCGAGGCTTCAAACCATCTCATGTTCAATATATAGGAATCTTTTCACAAAACAGACCTGAGGTAATTTAATTCACAGTGTGTGTGTTGATGGTCCTGTTAATTGAAGTGGCCCACTCTTACATCTGTTGCTTTTTGGCAGTGTACTGAGCTTCCCTACTGAGAGTCCATTTGGCATTGGGAAAAGGCTAAAGGCTGAAGTTGTAGACTCACAAGCCATAGACATGGTATCTTTAGCTAAGAATCAAAACTCATCATTGACACAACTGTTAATGTCTTATATTGGTTTTTTAGCTCCTAGAGCTGAATGCAGAAGGCTGGAAAGCAGGAAGAGAATCAGGGAATCCAGAAGAATGTAACTCATTCTCTTCTCTCTCCAGTTTATAGAGGAGGGCTGTTTGATGGGAAGCTAATGCAATGCAGTACTTAATGAATGGAATCACCATTTCCTTTCTTTTAAAAAGTAACATTGGAGTACAGGGTAATTGAAAGTGGTTGGAAGTCACAAGGAGGTTTTAAACCTTTCAAAACCCAAAGAACACTTTGCTTAAATGTTTGGAAGGATAGAAGGTGGCTAAAGCTGATAATTCTATCTTTGCAAGACACCCTGGGCCCAAAGATTCTGGGAGGAAGAACTGCTGATGAAGGCAAAAATTGAAAATTAATTGCAATTTAATAAAGGGGCAGAAAGACTAAAGAAAGTGAAATAATTAAAGAAAATCACTTGACAAAGCAAAATGAACCTGAGACAACTATAGGGATATTTAGATTGTTTAGCTATTGTCTATCCACTTTAACCCAGAAGTGGCTCTAGATTGCTGTTTCTAAAAAATATTATGAAATAGTCAGTAAATATTTCACAGAATGTCAGGGATTGGAAGGGACCTCGAAAGATCATCTAGTCCAATCCTCCTGCCGAAGCAGGAACCTAAATGAGATCATACAGGAAGGTGTCCAGGCGGGTTTTGAATGTCTCCAGAGAAGGAGACTCCACAACCTCCCTGGGCAGCCTGTTCCAGTGCTCTGTCACCCTCACTGTAAAGAAGTTTCTTCTGAAGTATAAGTGGAACCTTCTGTGTTCCAGCTCACACCCCATTGCCCCTTGTCCTACCATTGGGCATCACTGAGAAGAGCCTGGCTCCATCCTCATGACATTTGCCCTTAACATATTTATAAACATCAATGAGGTCTCCCCTCAGTCTCCTCTTCTCCAAGCTAAAGAGACCCAGCTCCCTCAGCCTTTCATATTTATTTTCTACACTTGTTCATCGAATCTATTTAACAGGAATGAATTTCTATGTCCTGTGTTTGTGCTTAGTAGCTTGAGCTGGTACTTGCTGCATTAAGCTAGTTCAATCTAAATCTGTCTTAAGACAGGAGACTAATTCTTAAGTTTTTGTCCAAAATAGGCTGTCCCTCTTGATTTAAGCACTCCCAGCTGGGTGGCATTATCTAGAGCCATCTACAGTGTTGACAAGGTTAGAAGCTGTATCAGTGTCTCAGTCGTGCTGAACAACAGCTTGCTGTTGGATCTCTTCTGCCTTCAGTTTGTCACTGAGGCTTCCCTGCTGTCATTAAACATAAGCTGTATGATCAAGTGACCTTGATTCCCCCTTTCTTCTCTCCAACCCACACCATAAAAAAAATCCCCCTAACTCTAGCCTTGTACAGATGAAGAAAAAAAGAAAAAAAAAAAAACAAACCAAACCAAAACCAAGTAACTTTTTCCAGACTTTTAAGTCTGCAGTAGTTTGCTTTTGGATTTTCCTGATGGAATTCTGGTTCTAACAGCTACAGTTTTATTGCTGTAATAAAAAAGGCTGGGATGTCTCCAACTAGGAAGCTGTTAAATAAGATGGTGTTACAGACACTTCAGTCTCCTGTGCTTATAACATTATGAACTAGAAGTAAAAAAGGAGGCCAGGTGTTGGTGTCCTGCCAGTCTGAACTGTTTCTCTGCAGACCTTTGGGTGCAAAGTCTTTGTCTGCTGGGTCAGTGGGTTTTTTGAAGGAGAACATGGTAGCATGGTATGTTCTTGGATCACAGAGACAAAATGTGCTTGAGTTGCAGTGCTCCAGCAGGCTTTGAGTTGGGTCACGAATGAGCTGGAAAGACTTGTTTAAACCAGCAATTTTAAATCTGGGATTTTCCCTGTTGAAAACTACTGGATGGGTGTTGTGACATCCCTCCCCAACATAATCACTAACCCAGGGAAGAGATTATGTGAAGTTTTTATTTGTCAGTTCAGGGAACAACTACTGGGGAAATCCCCTAATGAGGGAAAATCCTAGCATGTTACTTGCTTAAATTTTCACTAAAAAAACCAATCTTGGATTTATAAATAAAAACATTACTTTCTCTTTGAGTAACTGGAAAACAGATGATCTCTTCCACAAGCAAGGATGTTGTGTTTTGGATTGAGAAAACTGCACAGTGAAATATAGTGTCCCTTAATAGAAGATCAGAGCCATGTCAGAAAACTAATTGAAACTTTGACTGCTGTCTGTCTATATTCAGTACTAGTTGCTTGTTTGGGCTTTGAGACAGAACTTGAGTGTCAAGGTTTGATATTTGTATTTAAATATTTGGCTTTAGAAGCTAAAAAGGAAGGAAAAAGTCTTGGTAGTCCAGAAAATAAAGATGCTGGTTGTTGTATTAAGAATGATGGTGTGCAGGAGTTGTTGGAGGCTGCATCAGGAAGCTTTTATCACCATGTACAGCTTCTGAAGTCTACTGTAGTAGACCACCACCCTATTAAAATAATTGCTAAACTTCAGGCTGATGAACAGAAATACAGCTGCCCCCTTGCTACAAGTACTGGTAGATGCTATCTAGGAAGAAATATCCAGTGGACCCTTTCATAGCTTGTGTAAGTATGCCTGCTTAGACTTAAGATATGTTTAAGGTCTTCAAGAAAGTCTAGTTAGCTGTTAGCTGCCCTTGCAATAGTTTTATAAGAAATTTTCTTTGGACAACAGTTTACCTATTGTGTAAATGCTTTCAGAAAAATTCCCTGTGTTTATGGCTGTCTCAATCAGTAGAGAACTTGCTATAGGAAACCTGCCTGTAATAAACAGTTCATAAAACTGGGATTTAGCAGCTTTGTTAACATAGCCTCTATATTGGATATTATGGAATAACGAGCTGAATGATGTTTGAACTTGTCATCATATAGGGGTGAGGTAGCTGGCTAGCGTCCTGTAAA
>NW_010331676.1:19987-23928 GCF_000700745.2 Antrostomus carolinensis
AACAAGCACTTCTGTTAATGCAAGCCTTGTTGAATTGTAAGTTCTGATAACTTAAAGATGCATGTTGCTTTGTTCCTGTAACTGAATAAAGGTACCATGGCTGAAAACTTTTGTTACTCTTTGGGGGGAAAAACTGAATTGTTGTATTGCCACTGGCTTCTTCATGTGTCCAGAGGCTCCCACTTCAGAAGCTGCATGCTACGCTGTATTTTGGTGTAGCTAGTTGTTCACAAACTGTACCAAGTAACTGCTATCTGGAAAAATAACTGCATGACTATTTTACCTTGCTGGTACTTTGGATGAAATCAGGCTTGCTGTAAAGCATTGTCAGCTTGCATCACACACAATAAGGCTGCAATATCCATTATGTTTATTGAGTACCATGCTTGTTATCAGGCAAATCCTTCTTATTGCAGCTCACAGGGAGGTAGTTGCATTTTATACAAGTCTCAGATTAATGATTCTTCTTTAAAGGAATTTAATCTTGATAAATGCTGAAAAACTTTCTGGAGATGACCTTCCACAGGACT
Organism: Antrostomus carolinensis; assembly: GCF_000700745.2. Classification (NCBI taxonomy): domain Eukaryota; kingdom Metazoa; phylum Chordata; class Aves; order Caprimulgiformes; family Caprimulgidae; genus Antrostomus; species Antrostomus carolinensis. The sequence goes on from NW_010331676.1 coordinate 20,518, forward strand.
TCTAGTTTAACTGCATGTTGCATGTCTGGTCATCAAATAAGATGCAGATAATGTAGAAGTGAGAATATTGTGTGTGTATATAAACTTAATGTGTGTCAAGACATGAGCAAGTCCTTCAGTGATTCATATACCATGGTAATACAGAATATTGAAGGCTTTGGCTACCTCAGTAACCTAAAACCAAGAAAAAAATATTGTATTCTTGCTCAGTCTCTTGCTGTTAATAGGTAAACTAAGGAGACTGTTAACATTAACTGGTTTTTTTGAAAGTACTTAAAATAAGTTACTGTTAGGGACAGAGTTGAAATTTATTGAATTGGATTCTTTCCCATAACTCCTTATTGTTTATTTTTTTTCTTCTTCCACAGATAAAAATGTTGTAGGTCTTGAAAGTAAACAAATGAAATGAAGTGCCAATTATTTTTTTTAAAGACTTGTCTGAATGAGCTCTGTCCTATTAGCTTCCTTGTTAGAAATCAAATGTAGGTCTTTCTTGGAGGCCTGTTATGATAAGCAAACAGAGTGACTTGCATCTCTTCTTTTTGTGCAGTGGGTTATCATTGAACAGGGATGCTACGCGTTCTCCATGGTGGTGGTCCCACTCTATGATACACTGGGAACTGAAGCAATTACCTACATTGTGAACAAAGGTAGGACATTTTGAGTAGTTCAGCAACTGAATGTATGATGTCAGAGCTGACTAAGGCCAAAACTGTAGCCTTCTTCAGAAGAGCCTTCCATTACCATGTTCTGAAGTATGTATGGATCTAGTCTAAACTCGTCATATTGATAATGTCATTCTCTTTCATCAGCTGACTTGTCATTGGTTTTCTGTGACAAACCTGAGAAGGCCAAACTTCTGCTAACCAGTGTGGAAAAGGGGGAAACTCCAATACTCAACACCATTGTTATCATGGAGTCTTTTGGCATGGATCTTGTGGAACGTGGCAAAAAGTGCGGAGTGGAAGTCTTCAGCATGAGAGAAATGGAGGTGAGCAAGCTTAACCTCCTTTACTGCTTTCTTCCCATTTACTTGTGGAGGAAGAAGAGAGTGTCTGTTGAACAGATTTTTAGAACTGTGAACAAAATGTGGTGGATTAGTTTCAAAATACTTAACTGTCTCAGATTCAAGTTTACACAAAAAAAACCCCAACAGAAAACAACTTGCTAATAGTATATCACAATGCTCAAGATATAAAAATGTATATGCCAAGGTGATGGAAGGAAAGCTTGCTAACATAGTCTGGACCAAACATCACATCTGAGTGTTAAAGCTTGCCCATGTGAAGCAGTAACATGATAATTATGTACTCTGACTAATACTTCAGAAACACTTACTTCAAAAAGCCTGTGTGGGTTTTGGTCTTGTGAAAAATGGCCCCTTCCCTTGTACACTGACTCTACAAAATGTTTTCTGGAGGAGGAGGAAAATGGCAGTAAACTGTCCTAGGGTAAGCTTATGGTAATGTAGGGGAATGAGACTTCCAGGTTTTGAAAGTAGAAACCATTTTGCTTAGCCACCTCATACTCAGGCTTGGTTTTGCTTGTAGTTATTTGGCTGCATAGATCTCTTATGCAAGTTCATTTCATAACTTCACTCATTATTTGGAGAACTCTGGATCAAATTGCATAAAGTACATCTTTACATGAGATTATGAAACCAGGTTTAGCTTGGTTCCAGCTGGAGTTCTGGTGAAGGCTTGGCTCACTAGGACTTGAGTATCTCCAAATAAGTGTGCTTGTCTTGTGCAGGTGTCAGTAACTGGTGTGAGAACTTCATTTCACTGAACTTGTTTTCACAGCAGTCTTAACTGCTATGTTAACAGAGACACCTTCTGGTAGAGATACAAATATGCCAGCATGTGTTTTAAAAGGTGATTAACTGTATCATAGCTGACGAGCCTCAGCAAACTGCCAGGTTGAAATGGGGCTAAAAACATTACTCAGTAAGTGACACAGTGCTTATAGCTCACTGGCAAAAGGGTTGAGTTCAGCTTGGAAAAAGATTGGCCCAACTGCAAGTGGATACATTAAAATCAGCTTTTTTCCTTGAGCTGAACCTCAGTTATTGACAGAGGAAGATACTTTCCACTGGATCTTCTAGCTACAGAAAAACAAAAACTGGGATGAATGTTGTCTTTCAATTAGAAGCTGAGATGCTTATGTAGTGACTTCCCGTATTACCTTGTAGGTCTTACTTAAGAGCAACACTTGATGTTTGCATTAGTGTAGTAGTAGGTGTTTAAAGAGCTTCTTGTCTCAGTCTCTGAAGTTGGGCAAACTTAAATATTTCTAATAGTGTTTCAGTGAGCAGGAATAAGTTTTGTCTCTTCTTTAAGAGGTAGAGGCTTATAATGTCTCCTGAAAGGCAACTATGAACTATTTAGGAGTTTAGAATAGAATAGCTATTTTTAGCTTTAAGTATTTGTTTTCTGGATTTCTGGCTTGAGCTTATTGCTCAGATGTGCTTCATATGTTATGTGACCAGTTCCTCTGTGTATCTCCCAGATGCCATAAGCTTGGTTTCTGATGCCGAGTATCTGCATAGTGTGCTGTGGTTACCTAGAGCTGAGTAGCTGTGAATAAATGGCTCTTCAATAGGAAGAGAGGTTGGAGTTTTCTTCTAAGACATCAGAAGAAGTGTGTGGAGATCTTAGCTGTATATTCAGTAAATATCAAATTTTACTCAAAACAGGCTGTAGTGGAGTATTGAGCTTCTGGTGGTACTTGAAATGCAGATGCTGTTTTAAGCAGACAGCTGTGTTGTCACAGTGGCAAATTTTTGCATAATGGTCCTATTTCAAAAGGGCAAACTTATAGGTATGGGAATGTTAGCTGTGTATCCAGACATTCCTTTTTTCTTAAACCTCTTTGAATAACTTAAGAGGTACATCATATTAAAGGAAGTCCAGGGCTGGTGCTATTGTTGTGTACTTGAAATGTAAAGGCAGTGGTGAAGTTGATGTATCTGCCCTCAAAGGCTGCTTCCACAGCTCTATGTAAGAAAAGGTCCATTTTGATTTGCATTAAGTCTTTAAGCTAGTATTGTTTCTAGTCTTATATAGGCATGACAGTAAGAAGTTTTGATTTTAAACTTTAAAGCTCATAGGTAGTGAACATCAGCTTTCATACCTTTCTTCTTTATCACTATATCCTTGATGATAAAAGAATGTTCCTGGTATCTATTCCCTTCTGCCTGAAGAGCTATGGCATCATTAATAGTCAGACCTGAGTAATCATAAGGAGGGAGAGGGAAGAAGAGGTTCTGGAAGAGAGAATCTTCTGCTCTCTGCTCTTCAGTATATAAGGAGTGCAAACCACCAATGACCCTTCATGGGGAAACTTGGTCTTCCTTCTCGCAAGCAATGATGTTGGCGTGAGGTGCTTACTGAGATGAATCTTGCTTCATTT
>NW_010331677.1:0-39426 GCF_000700745.2 Antrostomus carolinensis
AGCCAAGTGCTGGCCCAGTGCAGCCACCACAGCATCTCATCCTCATCTTCATCTCTACCCTCTGTGCGCCCCTGACTGTCCCAGTGATGCCAGCTGGCCCCAGGGCCCATGGGGCAGAGGGAGGTGTGGGGAGCACTGGCCTGCCCCAGGACCATGCAGTTGTAGGCAGTGTAAATCCGCTCCCTGGGGCTGGGCTGACAGTTAGCCAGGGTGGTCAGCAAATGCCAGGTGACACCAAGCCCTGGCTCCTGTTTGGCTCCGGGTGCTCGAGCCTTGCAGAGGCAGGGTGGACGTTGGCCAGGGTGATCCCTCACTCTTTTTTCCAACCGTCACGGGATCACTGTCCTGCCAGCCACCAGAGAGCAGCCCAAGGAACCTGGTTTTCCTGGCTTGTCCTGAAGGCCAGATACCGTTTGTACCTCGTGGCTGTGACAAGGATCAGGCCCGTGAGTGATGGGGTTTTGCAGCGCGGCGTGGGGCCGCAGCCTGTTTGCCTCAGCGGGGTTGGGGCGAGGTTTATGTAATACAGTTTGTAAATATTGCGGTGGCACCAGCTGCTCAGCGGTGTTGGAGGCTTCATCAAGATGCTAACACGGCTGATTAAAGGGGAATTCATTAACCCCTGCGGTGCTAGAGGAGTGAAAGCTCTGCCTGCTCCTCCGGTGTCTGAATTCCTTGGTGATCCTCCCAGGGATTTAAATTGTGCCTAAGGTAGAGCTGCAAGGGGAGGTTTCCCAGATGTATGCTAAATACTCCTGCCATTAGTTCGGGGTTAAAAAATGATCAATACCATCCTCTCACCCATAATGGAGGCTCTGAGTTGTGCTCTGCAGCGCTGGTTGCAAACCCTCTTGAGGGTGACGGAGGAGAGAGTGTTGAATATTTATCTGCTTCCTGGAGCCGAGGCTTTTGTTATCTGGTGTCTGAGACCATCAGAATTGTAAAAAAACCACCCAACCCTAAAGTTGTATGTTTCCATGAAATATTGCTTATTCACAGCCTGTGAGCACCAGGCAGCCACCACTGATTTCAGAGGGGCTTGGATCAGGGCTTCTATCGAGCATTGTACTTGGGCACAGCCGTGGCTTTTGTGTGCTGCTATTGCTTGGCCTGTGGAAGCAAAGCTTCTGTTTGGTCTAACTAGATCCCACTGTTTGGTACCATGAGAATTTCCTGTTGTCTTGCTTTACCTTTGCCCCCCACCTTTCTCTGCTAGTCACCACATTAAGCTTAGGCTACCAGGAAAGCAAGTGGGATGGTCTGATTCCCTTCCCCGGGAGCTGCTCTCTCCTGTTTTGTCAAAGTTCTGCAGCCTGGCTGCACCTTCAGATGTTCCTTCTGAACTGTTTCAGGACAGAGGGGTGAGGAATTGGCAGGGGAACATTCAAGACTCGCAGCCCCATGATTCCTGGATAGCAATCATACCTGCCTTGCACTTGGCAATCTCTGAAAGGGCTGGTGGATAGATGGGTTGAAACCCCAAAGGTTTCTTGCACACCCCAGACCCTGCTTAAGCTCAGTGAGTGCTGGGGAAGTCTCTGGAAGCTCCATCTGCAACCTGAGCAATTTGGGGCACTGAATTTCCCCTGCCATGAGCTGGCTGTGAAACGTAAAAGAGCTCTGTGCACCTGAAATATGAGCGAGCTCCGTGGCAGCTTGCAGGAGAGTCCCCTGCAGATGGTCATGTGTGAGCTCTTCAGTGGCACTCATGTGCATCCTGGCCATGAGGCCAAGGAGAGCATGGAGGGGACACTTCCCATGACACATGGCCCATGGCCTGCCTCCACTGAAGCCCCCCAGAGTGCTGGAAAGGGATGGGTTGTTTCAAACACGTTCTTGCTTAAAAGGCAGAGCTGGGTGCTAAAAGCTTGCAAATGGGTTTGGTTAGTGTGGCAAGTTTATCAGTGGAGTGACAAGATGACATACCGTTAAGGTCTCTCCCCTGAGGTGGCTGTGATCTGCTGTTTCCGTTTCCATCATCCTGCAAACCTGTAAAATATAAACATGAGCTTGGCAGGCTGTCCTCCTGGAATGAGGTTCTGGCACTGCCTGGAGACCAAGCACCCCAAAACCTTTCCTGTAACTCATCATTCCAGCTGAACCTGGGTGCCATTGGGATCCACCTTCCCCTTCTCATCTGCAATGTTTGTTGCAGCTCCTGTTGTTAGAGCATAAAATACCATAAGGAAGGAAGTGCAATAGTCCACATCTAAGTTGCTTCCGTAGGGCTTGCTGGTATTTGGGAGGGTATGGATGCCTTGTTAGATGAAGCGTAAATGCAACTTCTGTGTTTGCTCTGCCTATACTTGTTAGCCTGGAACTGGTTGTCTGAAAATCTGGCTTTCCCCTAAGGTTTTAGAGCAGGAATATTCCTTTTTCTCCTTTTACTTCTGCAGGGAGGTCCTCTTACAGTTGCAGAGTACGGCCTTAGCTTTTTGGAAGATCCCCTGAAGAATAGGAGCTGAGCCAGGGAGACTGTCCCAAACTGTAGCTATAAATGGCTCAGGGTAGTCATCCTTGGAGACAAAGCCTAGACACGCTTCAAACAAAACACTTTTTGCCTCTGTTGTAGTAGGTGTTGTTCTGGGGAGAAACTGCTGAGCTCTCACCCTGCTCCCCTTGCACAGCTGGGAGAGCCCATGGAGGCATCTCAGGGCCACCGCAGGACACAGCAAGGTGCAAACCTGGTCCTCAGATTAGTATTGGTGTGTATGTCACCTCCTCCTGCATCCCCAGGGTTGCAAGCACCAGAGCCATACACAGAGCAACACACAGCATGCAATGCCACGCGAGCAAGGGCTCTCCTGCACCAGGAGCACCAGCAAAGGCATGCTGGGTTTCTGCCAAAAAAGTCTGAAGTATGGAGGTTTTGCAGCATGTCTGCAAAAGAAAAGAGGAGGGAAACTGGGGGTGAAAAAAGGCCAAAGCCAACTCCAAAGCTGCTGCTTCACTTCATGGTGTCCTGGTGATCTCCCTCCCTCCCTCGCACCCGCTGCAGGCAGGACATTACCTGCCCTCCGGCTGCCTTCCGTCCGCCCCTCTCTCTGCCCCTTCTGCTTGCTCGCTGTCTCCTCAGGGTGGACAATAAGCAGCAAATTGATTGTTACTGCGCTGGGATCCGTCTTAAAGTCCATGGTACCCATCAGAGCATGGCCAGGGTGCCGATCTTCCCGTGGAGGAGCTGCTGTGAGCTGCCGTGTTTATTTTCCACCCTTGGAAAGACAAGCGTGCTCCCTGCAAAGCCGCAGCACCGGCGAGCTGGCCCTGCCAGCTGCACCATGAGCGCTCTGCCAAAGCCGACCCTAATGAAGAGGTTACAAGTCACCTTTGAAAGGAAATTGCAGGAGGGATCCGTTTCCTAAAGCAGAGGAAGGAGCTGCGTTTTGGCCAGGGGGGTTCTGGTTTCAGAGCGTGCCCCTGGCTCCCCCTCCCCTCTCTCTGCCCTTTTCGGCTCTGAGCACTTGTCTACACTCAAATCCCCAACGGCACTGTTTGCTGGGGGGAATTTGCTTCCCGGCACTGGCAGAAATCCTTAAAAGGCTTTCTCTTTTGATCCTCTCCCCCCGGCAGAAACTTGAAGGATGCTTAGGAGCATAAATACTAACAATAACTGCTGGCGAGGAGGGCAGCAGCTGTGTCGGGGAGAAAGGGGCTGAAAATGGGGCAGGAGCAGCCATTTGCAGCGAGGAGGATCAGTCTTTGCCTGGCTGCTTGGTGTGCAAAGTGCTAGTAGCAAAGGGAATTACAGGGTGCAAGCCAGACTGTCCCAAAGGACCACAAAACATTGACCTCCCTCTGCCCCAAAGGACCCCAAAAAATCACCCTCCCTCTGCGCCCATCAGTCCGCAAGCCCAGCTCTCTGGGGTAGCCAGAGACTGCTAATCAAAAAGGAAAGGCGTGCAAATCCCCAGCTTTCTAGAAACTCTCCCAGCCCTACAAAATGGGGGACGAGAAGGGCTCCAGTGCAGGTTAGCAATGGGCTCAGCTGGCCCCTGCAGCTCACAGAGGGGCTGGCAGGGAGGCACTTTCTAATTTTACTGCTGGCCCCCGTCCCGCCCGCGCTGCCAGCCCTGGCCAGCTTGGCCGGTGGTCCCGGGGGAGCGATAGCACCTGTGGGCTGAAGGACTCTCCAGCAGTGTCAGGGAGGGCTGCGGGAGGCAGGCAGAGGGGGGTTCAGGAGCTCAGCACAGGCAAAGGTGCCTTTTTGTGGGTATCACAAGCACTTTTTGGGCAGGAGTGTGACAGCATGGGGTTCCTCGGGCTGCGGGCTGGGGAAGTTGTTGTCCTGGATCTGCAAGCAGGAGCTGGTACTACTGCCTGGTGTTAGGTTACTCATGTTCAGAGACACGGGTTTTCCCCATGGATCTCTATATAAATCCTGTTCCCTCCCAATCTCCTGCCTCTTTTCTGTTCCTGAGCCCCTTCCAAAGCACGGACAGCCGATACGTCATGCCCATGCTTGCCTGCAAATCCAGCCCTAAGCAGCTCCTCAGCATATCCAGAAATAGCATACATGGCTGTGGTGAACCTTCCTCCACCCTCCTTTGCTAGTGCACCTTTGCATGGTCCCTCACCCTCTGTGACCCCCTGGATGGTGCCCACAGCCTCCCTGCCAAGAGGGAAGAATCAGGGATGCCACAGCCTCCCTGCCAAGAGGGGAGAATCAGGGATGGGACATTGCACGTCAACCCCAGTGACGCGATGGGAGTCCAGTGCCGGGGATGGAGAATATTGTTGTTGGGGTTCAGGTCGCTGGTTTTGCTCTTTAGTTCATGCATTGGAGCAGTTTTAGTTTCAGGGGTCGCTGTTCCAGCTCTGGCTGTAAGGAGCTGAGTGAAGGTGGTTAAATCTGAGGAGGAGGGAGGGACGGGTGCATGCCGAGACGCGCTGGGCTCCACCAGGCAGACTTTCCAAGCCATCTGGGGCTTGCCTGTCTCCAGTTCAGGTCCCTGAGATTTATGGCTGGAGAATCACAGTTTTGCCATCTGCCTGTTGGCCTTTAGCACCCTTCTCTCACCTGTCACGGAGCCCTCCTGCTCCTGCCCATGCCACCCAGCCACGAACACCCTTTCCTCCCCGTTGCCCCAGCCGCTTGTCTGAGGTGCAGCCCTTGTTCCTGTGGGTTTCTTCTCCCTCATCTTCCTAGGTGGGACAGTCTGATCTCCTGAATGACTCATCAGCACGGCTGAATCCTAATTCTGATGTCACCCAGGTCCTGCACCAAACCCTGCTCCGGCCAATGCTTTGTCCCACCAGATTTCTTCACTCTGCTGCTGCCTTCCATCAACAGTGATTTCCCTGCACATCCTGGCCTGGCTCCTCCAGCAAAGCAGCTTGCTCCTCCTCCACATCTGCTCTTAACCTCGCTCCTCTCCAGTTCCAGAAAGGTGATTGCTCAGTGACAACCATAAGGAGAAAAAAACCAACCAAAAACTGTCTGGGGCCATCGGTAAAAGAAAATTTCAGTGGTGCCACCCAAGTCACACTGAGAACATGAGCAGACACCCATTTGAATGTTGTGGTGGCACCAGCTGATGTTAAGCTGACGCATTTCTTCCCTGGCAGCTCTGAGCTGGAGCCTCCACAACCAAGCACGTGGTGGTCGCTGCTTCGGTTGCTGCTGACGCTTTCCTTCCTGGTGAGCTGTAGGAATTAGTAGAGTCTTATTTTATTACTCTTCATGGTGAGCTGGCTGCTCCTGGCCCAGCTGCCCGCAGGCAGCAGTATGGCAGGCTGACCACCGCTCTGCTGTCCTTCCTCTGACAGCCTCAGATGCCTTCAGCCAAAATGTGTTTCCAGCACAATGAAAGCATCTGCAGGAAGTTTCTGCTGTCCTAGAAATAACGCTCATCAGGGAGCAGGTAGTTGTTTTTGGAGGGCTCTTTTGCGTTTTCTTCTGTTTTTTCCCAACAAAAGGATACCTTGAGAGGGGAAAGGGAAGGTTTCTGATCATGTTTTTATCACAGTGCCATGACCACGCAGGCGAAGACATTGCTTGAGGTGGGTGCTGCTACCTCCCCCCGCAGCAACAAGCCCCCCTTGTTTGAGAGGTTTCTATAGCCATGAGTTTCCTCATGCATAGGAAGCCTGTCATTGGCCTGAGATAAGGTCATGACGAGCAACATCTGTCTGTGTGCCAGGATATTTTTGAAGAAAAAAAAAAAATAAAAAGATTTACATTTTGAGGAGGGAAAGGAGAAAGCCTTTTATTGCTGTGTTGATTTTAAAAATAAATGCAGCTCTTTGAATTTGCTGCAGGATTTAGAGTGTTCACCTAAGTCCTAGGGAGTTGAATTAATGACCAGAGAACAAGAGAAGCTATCAGAGTGGCATGATTACATGTATTTACCACGTGGCTGTCATTTCTCCAGGATTGATCCAGGGGAGAGAGTAGACTGTACAAATGTAGAGCAAGAATTAGGTTATTTGAATCCCATTGGGTGGGAAGGAAGATTGCAGGCTGCATTCCCCAAAAAATGTTTTAACTCTTCTGCAGGTGTTTTGCCTTCACTGTGATCTGTAAAGGTTCCGGCAGAAGGTGTGGTGGGAAGATGCCCTGCCTCTGCCTTGCCAACGGGTGGCTGCTGGAGACCCCCGTCCTGCTAGGCCTGGGGTTGAGGGTGCCCAAATGCTTTTCCAAGACTGTTATAGATGCCTGCACCTGGAAAAAGTGCTAGGGCTGCCCTTCTCCTCCATGTAGAGGCATGGGGCATGTTCTCCTGACCTACTCTAGCTGTCCACCCTGGAGGAGATGGCTTACAACCCGGTGGTATGGGGTCTTCTCCTCTGTCTGGAGAGGAAACCTGGGCATGTCACACCAGTGGAGGCAACACCAATGTCATCTAAAGATGAATCCCAGCCCCTTTAATTTAGTTTGGAACTAAGGTTTACCTTTGGTAATTGGTTAATATTGCTTTAAAACTTTTGCCTTTCACTTGATGCTTAACTGGTTCTTGTGTTACAACAAACAATACCCCCGTCTCTCCCATCTATGCCGTCCACGAAGGGATTAGCAGGAGTCACCTCTGAGCTGTAGAGCCTTTGTGCCAGAGTTGTTTCCCACCACTGCTCCTCCTCTTCTGTGCCCTTGTAAGCTCTACTGTGCCCCTTTGAGATGGGGAACCAGGGGTACATGCTGCTCCTTTGCAGCCATACCAGTGATTTCTGTCTTGTTCTCCGTGCCCTTGCTGTTAAAGTCCTGTCCCAGCATTAGCTTTGCTTTCTTCGCCCGCTGCTGGGTGGGTATTTTCACAGAACTATCAACAAAGACTCCCAAGATCTGTCTCCGGACTCAGATCAGCTCATTGAGAGCCCATTATTGTGCACGTGTGGGTATATATTTGGAGTTTGCCTTGTTTTTTTCTTCTCCCCCAGGCATTACTTTGCATTTGTAGACATTGAGTCTCAGCTGCCGTTTTCTCTCTCGATTGCAAGTTAACTTTGGAGCGCCAGGACGCGTTGGTGTTGTATAACACATTACAATTGCACTCTGATGAGTTGTAATCTGCTCTTTCGGCCTGCCTGTCCGTCCTTCCTCCCTCCAACAGAGCTGCAAGACGCTGCGCTTATTCTCCTCCCAGCAGCTTCCAAACTGCAGATTGCTCAGATGCTCTCTTCATTTTGCAGCTTCTGCTGTGTCAGCAGCTGTGCTTTATGATTTAAGATGTCAGCAGAACTTTCCACTGAACTATAAACCCATGTATACAGTTTCCTGGTATCCACACAACCGGGAAGCTAATTGATGGTTGGGATAGTCCTGCGAGGAGAGGTCAGGACGTATTTAGATTGCAGGGAGACAATGAGGGTTGGTGCAGAATCGAGTCGAATGCCATGAGTCCCAGCAAGAGACACAGTGGGGATGATGCTTTGGAGCTGGAGTCCACCTGCCTCCTTGCTGGAATCTACCTGCATTGGGGAAATAGCTGTCTCCAGGCAGGAGAGCTTCTGGCAGGAGGTAATGCATCTCAGATGGGATTGCTGGTCCATAAAAGCCAACCCTGGTTGGCCCCTGGCCGGTGATGTGGCACAGCAGGCATTCTGTTCCCCCGGGGAGTGGGTGGACACCCTGGCCCTGGTTGCCTGCACAGAGATTCTGGAAGCAGCCGTATGATGAATATGGAGCTAGGCGAGGAGCGGAGCTGTGGCTCAGGGAATATGCGTGGCACATCTCTGCTCAGAGAGAGGACTGCAAACATTTCTGCAGGTTTCTGCCTTTTTTCAGTGAAAAATGACGTTGCTGTGATGATCTCTGTTCTTTGTTCCTTGAAGAATGAGCTTTCAGCAACTGAAGATTCAGGAGATGTTTTGCTAAGGTTTGTTAAAAATGAAAAATGCCAATGTTGATGCCCAGTGGTAGAGACCTGCAGGAGTGGTCTTGTGTCCTGGGCCACTTTGGGTTGCCCTGGCAGGGCTCTTCATCTCCCCTCGTGCGGTGGCAGGGGGAAGGCAGAGGTGCCTCTGTCCCTAGCACGCAGGGCTGCTGGCTGGAGAGACAGGGGTGTTGGCAGGACATTTGCCACCAAAGGTTGCCAGGATGGGAGAGCTATGCTGTCTTGTCTGTCAGAGCACAGATCTGTTGACCTTCAGCGTGCTGCTTGGCTTACTTTTTGTTGCTGGCCTTTCTAGATGAGGAGAATGGTTCTGGCTGGGCTGCGTGCGGTCGTTAGGGCATTAATCCTTTTATAATCTCCAAATAACTCATCCATTGAAGGCAGTGAGGGCAAGCGCGACAGACCCCCTCCCCCTGACCTTGCAAGCTCTCCTGGCTGCCGCTGGTCCCTGGAAGAGGTTTCTTCCTCTCCCAACCACTGCCAGCCCAGCTCTCAAAATGCCTCGTTCAGCTTTTCCAGGGAAAGTTGGTGTTAGCCTTTGGATACCCTGCAGAGGGTCTAAGGGATCGTTTGTTAAGGTGTGTGGGTGACCTGAATTATGCATTAGCTGTGCCCTTGGGCAACGTGCTTTATTGTTAACCACTTACCATAAAATTACCCTCAGACAAGCTAGGTTAATGTACGACACAAAATGCATCTGAGATGGGTAGTATGGTTACAAATGTTTTAAGAGACATGGGTAAAGGAATGATGGGAGGGAACCCCATGCTATATTTACTTACACCAGTATTAGATTTCATATTTTTATGGAGGGTCTCTCCCTGCTGAGCAGATTGGCTTCCTCAACAGACCCCTTCTCCAAAACTCTGGCTTTTGTACTGTGCAAGTCTGGTGGAGATTTTGTAGCTGTTCTTTCTAAGAATCCTCCAGAATACACAGGCGGGTTTATTTTTTCCCTGGAAGGCTATTTTTGGTTTATTCAGGAGGGAGCCTTGCCCCTTCTAATTAAATAAGCAGCATGTCACTTCCTGGGAGAATGCAGAAGGTGCTTTGCTAGACCAAGCATCGTCTTTTGTGTTATATCAACATCTCTCTGCTGCAGTGATGAGCAAAGCCCTTCTTCTTGTTGACCTAGTAGACAAATGAGTTATCTCCTCTGCCCAATCAACCCAGTATTTTCTAATACAAATGACAAACATAAATGGGAAGCAAGTTTGGAAAAAGTACATGCAACTCAGTAGTGGTGTTTGAGGGAAAGCAGACATGGTAGTAATCAACCCTCTGGGGTGACAATGACCCTGAGGGAACTAAACCCCAAACCTTCCTTCCTGAGACACTGTAAGAATGGGTTTGTTGTTCCTTGGGAACTTTGTCTGCAGCTGGGCACGCTCCTTGGTTGCATTTACCTGGAGCTAGAGCTAAAGGACCTGAGTGGTTGTTTGGAGGCAAGGTCATGAAATGGTTCTCACTGGGGCTAGTTCTTCTTAACCCAAGGTACCGGGATGCTGTGGAAGGAGCTAGATGTTCTACATGGTGGTCATGGACACCTGAGCTGTTGGAGGAGCTGATGACACAATGGTGATGACAGAGGCAAGTACACTGATGACTTAGAAAAGCTATAAAGGAAAACACCTCTTGTCTTTGAGATGGTCCACGCATATCTGCTGCTGATGGGACATACAGCAGTGTCAGGAGTAAGGGCTGACCAGTCTGAATTTGCTGTGAGATCTGTGTTTGGAGGAGTAACCCTGGTGTTTCAGTGGGTACCTCTCTGAACTACATCTGCCAAAACATGATCTCAGGTGCCCCTGAATGAAGAACCTGGTGCTTGTCAGGACTAAATGAGCTCTTATGATGCCAATGGGTGATGGATAAACTTAATTCAGGGTGAGTCAGGCCTGGCTTTGCTATGTAAGGGTCCTTGAACCAGGAGTGCTGCTGACTCCATGTGGTCCCAGGACTAGGAATGACACGAAGGAGGTCTGCTATGTCCCTCACAACACATGAAGCTGGCTGGCAGGAAGAATGTGTCCAAAAGGAGGCAGGGTTATTTCTTCCACACATAAAGTCATATTTTTTGGGCAAGGGCTGGAAGGTAAGTGCTGCCTGGAGCTGTCCCTTCCTGCATTACACTGTGGGCAGCAATGTTATTCAAGGGCCAGGAGACAAACAGATGGGTTTGCTCTGTCATTGTTGGCTCTCTCCTTTATCACCTCTCCTGCCCTCCATGAGGGCCACACCGTCTCTCAGGCTGACCATGTTACTGCCATTCCCACCCAAAACGGGGCACTCACCGCAGGCACGGGCCATTTGCTGTAGCACACAACGTCTGCCAGGTACGGGCTGCTGACGCTTGCTGCCATTCACTGTGCCTGTTCATCCTGGCCACGAGAGAAGTCCAAAACACTGAGGCGTTTTTGCACTGGCCAGACCTTCATGTTTTGCCAGGTATTTTGCTTCCAGCTTGGAAGATCTGATTGGCCAGTTTCCGCAGGTTGAAGCCCCGAGGCGTGCTGGCGTGCTGCTTCCCCAACAGCCTGGTAGTGCATCAGGAGGAACCAGACACCCTCTCGATTCGTGTTGCCCTTCTAAAAGGTGCTAGAAGAGGAACCTGGGAGCCTGCCGCTCTGACACAGATACTGCCCCCAGCTGGAATGGGCATCCCAGGTTTGCCATGGAGATGCCTGATGGGCATCTCTAAATTTTCAGAGACCTGGCAGGATGCTGGGGCATCCTAAGCAACATTAGCAGTGTTGAAATAGATCCCTTCTGCTCCAGGAGACTAGAAAGTAGTCAGGAAAGATTTCTCCATTTGGGAGGGAATGAGCTCACCTGTGGAGCTGGGCTGGCTCTCTTGTCCAGTCGCTGCTCCCATCTCCACGTGAGCTGTTGGAAATAGGATAAAATGTTATTAGACTCATTCCTCGAGTAGCTGACCAAAAATCACATTATGCTTTTTGTTCTGCTTGCATGGTTTCAGGTAGCTGAGTGCTGAACAGGTCGATGCTGTGGGTCTGGTGAGATGCATGGCACTTTGTTTGGAGAAAGTGGTTTTGATAAAGAAATGGGGGGAAAAAAATGGGAGGGAGGCACAGTCAGGGGCACAGCACATCAGCCTGAGTATTGGAGCGAGGCCCAAAGGGTTAAAGCAACCCAGAAAGCCTCCAGGGGTCCCTCAGGATGGCTCCTGAGCAGGCTCAAGTAATGAATTTTCACTTCTGTACTTTTATTATCATGGTTCTTAGCTGGAGATTTACCATTTGTCCCCCTTAGCTCTGCGGCACATTATTCGTGTCATTGAGACAGTTGCAAGGACAGTGCTGTTCGCTCAGCTTTCCGATCGGGAATGTGATGGGCTCAATTCCTGCTAGCTCCTGTGAAGCCTGAGCTTCGAGGGAGAAGTGTGTGTGGACCATTACCCCAGGAATGATGCTCTGCTTTGCCTTCTCTCTCCCACCGGCTCCTTCAGATGGCCCAGAGAAGTCCCAGGTTCACCAGAGTGCTGAAACAGCCACTGTGCTCAGCAGTGCCCGTAATTTGGTTCTTTCAAAAATGAGCTGGTGACTACCAGCCACCCTCCCTTCCTTGTCAGTCCAGCCAAGCACACATATCACGATTAAAGGCAAGAGTAGACGTGCTTAGGTTCAGCGCAGCCAAACTGGGTGAGGAGGGGTATCAGTCCCTGCATTGCTAGGTAGGGTAGTCTTTTTTTCTTTTTCTTTTTTTTTTTTTTCTTTCCATAACTATTTTGTTATGCCATGTAAAATACCAACATACTTCTAGACAGGTAAAAGAAGAGCATCCCTCCTGTTTGGTAAGATCAGCAAAACCAATTTTATTTTTCCCAAGACCCCCAGAGAGTGGAAAAGCAGAAGAGGTAAGGCAGTATTCTCCACAAACCCCAGCATGCTACACTTCAGGTTGCTTTTTTAAATACCAGTGCCACTCGATCTACTGCTATTGCTGATCCCACAACTGACTTACTGAGGTCGTCAGCTTTGCCTTCATCTTCACTTCCACAGCTCCGGCAGAGCCTGCAAGGACAACGCGACCATCAGTTCACAGCTCTTGAGCGACCGAGCTGCCCACCTGAAAGTGAGTAGTTCTCTGTCAAATCTTATGTTTTACTTCTTCCACATGGTTTATCTCAAGGGGCAGCCACCAGTGGTGTGTGTGGCAGCATCTTCTGCCCCCCCTGCAGCTTGCGGCTGCGTTAGTAGCTGGTGCCTTTGGGCTGAGGCCATGTCTTGCTCTCCTAATGTGTGTCCCTGTTTGCTTTAGGGTTATCCAAGCGAAAAAAGACCACCCCTGCAAAGCTAAGGAAATGAGGACTGGTTCAACAAGGGAAAACACTTTCCTGGAGAGATGAAGCACCTTTGACACATCTAAAAGTATTCCTTAAATACTTTTATTTAAGCGTTAAATAAATATTTGCACATCCAGAGAAGGGCAATGGAGCTGGGGAAGGGGCTGGAGCACAGATGTGATGAGGAGCAGCTGAGGGAACTGGGGTTGTTGATCCTGGAGAAAAGGAAGCTGAGGGGAGACCTTCTGGCTCTCTCCAGCTCCCTGAAAGGAGGGTGTAGAGAGGTGGAGGTCAGTTTTCTCCCAGGTAGCCAGTGATAGGACAAGAGATAATGGCCTCAAGTTGTGCCAGGGGAGGTTCAGGCTGGATAGTAGTAAAAATTTCTTCTCCAAAAGAGTAGTCAGACATTGGAACAGGCTGCCCAGGGAAGTGGTGGAGTCACCATCCCTGATGGTGTTCAAGAAACGTGCAGATGTAGCGCTCAGGGACATGGTTTAGTGGGCACGGTGGTGATGACCTGACAGTTGGACTGGATGATCTTAGAGGTCTTTTCCAACCTCAATGATTCTGTGATGCATAAAAAAGGTAAGATAAGGGCTCCTGGGTGTTGCACGTGAGGGCTGTGCATGGTGTACTTGGTGTTTGGGCATCCTCTGCTCGTGAATGGTTTTGCACTAGTAAGTCACAGAATCACAGAATGGTTTGGGTTGGAAAGGACCTTAAAGCTCATCCAGTTCCAACCCCCCTGCCATCAGCAGGGACACCTTCCACTAGACCAGGTTGCTCAAAGCCTCATCCCAGCTGGCCTGGAACACTTCCAGGGATCCTGGAGTTTTGCGGGTGCCCGGGCCGCCACACCACCCGGCCACGGCAAAAAAACGGCCGGCCCTCTGTCGGGCTGCCCACGGCCGCTCCCCTGTGAAACAACTGTCAGCCTTTCCCGCTCGGCCCCCAAATGTCAGTGGATTCAAATCGCTGGCGGCGAGCGCGGGCAGGCAGCTCTTTGCTCTTTCCATTGGCGCTGGGTCAGATGACAGGACCCCCCCAGAGTATTATTGTCGTTATTTATTTGTATCGTGGCAGTGCCTAGGAACCCCCCTGCCATGGACTGGGAGCCTTTCAAGCTGTACGCTAACACAGCACAGGTCGTGACACGTGGCGTGGGTCACGACATGCAGCACCAGCGGCGTAAATACTGAGTGTCATGGCAATAACACCACCTCCCCACTGTCCTCATCCCCCTGTTTCCACGTCAGCTTGGAGGTAGCATCCAGCTGTCACTGTTCTTTCCTTGATTCTGGTTAATTGGATGATAGTGGGGAACTGACCGCTCCTCAGGGCCACGTACTAGAGCAGCCTGGGAGCAATGCGAAGCTTTGGTGGGTGGCACGGCCCCTCTAATCCCAACCCACAAGCTAAAGCAAGCTGGAGAGCATCTCCAGAAAGCAGGGCTGTGCAAATAGGCTGGTTTGGTTAAAGCAACAGGTCTTGGATTAAGCATAACTGGAAGGAATGCTTTCCCTGGGTTTTGCTCCGTGAGCTCGGCTGTCTCAATTAACTGGCTCCCCTTACAGTGTTTTTCAACTGTACAGAGATGAGCCAAGGACACATGAACGTAAGGTGATCCAGGAAGATTCTCCGAGTGCCAGGAAGTTGGAGCGCTGCTGCCTCCCCACCGCCTCTCCTCTTCATGGCCGCTGGCTGAGCCAGGCTCCTGCGAGCACAGTTTGGAGCAGAGCTCGTTGGGCCCTGACATGCTCACAGCTGTATTAACACTGCAACAACTCCCTAACCAGCCATTGTCCAGCCCCTGCTCCCCCGGTACCACGGGGGCTCTCGGGCCCAGAGTGGCTATTGCTCTTGGGGAAAAAAAAAAAAATTAAATCAGTTTATTGGTGGTGATGCAAAATCTCTTAATTTGTGGGGGAAACACCTGAGCGATGCACATAGCTCGTGTGTGCACATGGCTTCTCTCCTGCCCAAGGCTCCCTGCAGCCAGCCTGCAAGACCTGGCTCCCAGCCCATGTCCCCAGCCCAGGGGGGATGATGGGTGGTGGCCATGCCCAGGCTCCCCACCAGCTCCTATCCCCTTCAGAGGGGGCCGGCTGGGAGCAGGACGTGCGTTCTACCCCTGCTATTGCTGCTTCTCTCCCTGCTCCTCCTGCAGCCCTGGCCATGTGCCCTGCTCTGCCGTTTTCTGCCCCTTGTGCCCTCGTCTT
The DNA here is from genome assembly GCF_000700745.2 of Antrostomus carolinensis. NCBI lineage: Eukaryota > Metazoa > Chordata > Aves > Caprimulgiformes > Caprimulgidae > Antrostomus > Antrostomus carolinensis. The sequence continues at coordinate 14,856 of NW_010331677.1, forward strand.
AGGGTCAAACAGCAGCAGCGAGTGCTTCCTGGGACCTGGGCAGTGGTGGCAGCAGAACAAAGCTGCATCAGTGATGACCAGTGAGAACCACTAATTATTGGGTGATAATGAGATCATGAGGTCCTGTGGTCCCTTGTGCCCTTCAGCATTGCTGGGGATGTCTCTCCCTGCCAACTTCTGCCCACAGTTACCCCATGCCCATTGCTCATGCTCGATCAGGAGCAATATCATCCATGGCAGATGTAGATGCCAGGCACCAGCACCATGAGCTGGTGATTTTTGGGACTGTTGGGTATTACCCCCTGCCATGCCAGCAACTGCTCTGGCTTTACCCCCAGTTGTGCAGTGTCTTGCCCAGCCCGCAGGCGTGCAGGAGGCCCAGGTGGCACGGTGGACATCATGTGAGGCAAGGAGCTGGGGGCTGACAGCGGCCCTGGGCCAAGTCGTTATGACCATCTGCTCTGTGCTGTGCCAGGCTGACGGCTGCTATAAAGAGCGTGCGTGCCACAGAGCGCTGGGGATCTGGCGGTAACAGGAGCTGAAGGACTTCAGAGAGGAGCTGACTCTGTCTTTTCAGCTCTGCCTTGTGTATATTTATCTGTACTTACAAGTAGAGAGCGCTGGCTGGGATGGGTGGGTGTCGCTAAGCTGTGCAGGGCCACGCTGAGCTGGTGTCCAGCGTCCCCGTGCCTTCACCTCCCTCCAGCCTTGGTGTGACATGAAGCAGCCGAGAGGTTTGTAGGGCAGTGGCCAGCAAGGCAGAAGGTCGGAGTTGGCCAAACGTGGGCAGCAGGATTTGATGGTTTCCTGTACCTGTTTGCAATTTGGAGGAGGGGATGTCGGGGGGTCCCTGCCTGTGGGATGGCTTGGGGCCACAGGGAGGGGAGAGGCTACTGTCCACAGGGGCAGGTAGAGCCGAGGGCCAGGAGGCATGCCGTGATGGTGAGCAAAATGGGGGAGAGCAGGAGCAGAACCTCTCCTCTGGCTTACAGGAGCTGCAGTGAGTGCCTCCGTCAGAAATGGGTCCTTTACCTAAAACGCACACCTTGGCAATGAAGAAGAAAAGCAGGAAGGGGCTTTTGCTCAGTGCTATAGAGCAGCCGTCAAACACCTGACTCTTCATTTTGATTTGAGCCAACCAAATGAAGGCACTCCGGCGCAAGGCTTTCTCTGAGCCCGGTTTGGATTTTTCAGGGAAACGTGTTATCAAAGGCAGAAACATGGCACAAGGATTGAATAAGGGCTGCTTGGGTATTGTGCACCCAGGGACTGGACAGCAGCGCGGGGCTGTGCTTTGGGACATCAGTATTAGGGAATTTTCTAATATTCGGACTTTGAATATTAGTCCTTTCCTTTCCTTTCAACTTGTGAAAGGCATAAGCTCTTCCTAGCTTGGTGGAAAGAGATCTTCTTTGTGAGACAACTTGAACAAAATTCAGGACCCACTTAATGTTAGTTCTGGTCAGACTGAACTTCAAAAGCAGATTAATTTCAACTGAGCTTTAAAATCTTTCATGAATTTGCTTAAAAACAAGAATTATCAAAATGCTTCAGCACTGAAGAGAGCTATTTAAAAATAAATCTGCACTGAATTTGAGGGACCAGAAATGTAAATGTGGGAAGAAGTGGATGATGGTGACTCCCTGCAATGTTCCCTAAATCTAACAAGGTCTTTTATTTCCATCCCAAAAGCACAGTGAGAGTCAAAGAGAAAGAAACCTGAATCTAGTTGACTTAAAGGTCAGGAGACTTAGCATCATGATATTTGAGGGTCTCGTGATTTTTTAAATGTTAATGCTGCAAGCCCTGTGTTGGGAAATTCACTGCCACTAGTTCTCAGCTATGACTGGAGGACTGAAATTGTTTCTCATCTGCTTTGACAGAGGTTTGATGGCAGTTATCATGTTACCTGTAGGAAAGGTCTTTTATATGAGGCCCATTAGAAACTAAGAAACTGGAGAATTTTTTCTAATTCCTACAATTTTTCTGCTATTTGCTGACCAGCCCCAAAAATGTTTAGTTTTTTTGGGAGCTAAAGTCACCATTTCACCTCTAGTTTTTGTCCTCAGGGATCTCAGCACACTTCAGAGAGGTTATCTGAGCTCCTGCCTGCATCTTGGAGAGCGAGGACTGAGGTCTGGGGTTGAAGCTCGTGAATCGGGTGCAAAGCTGGGGTTCAAGGTACATTTCTCTTTAGTACTTGATTTTCTGAGCTTGCCTCTTCTCTGCCTTCCCCAGCCTTGAATTTTACCCACACATCATGTTGAAGCTGTTGGTTGAAATATTTCAGATTTGGTTTATATGTAATGCTCAACAAGTGCACAGGGCAGCCTGTAAAGGTCATGTTTATATAAACATATAATGTGTGTGTATAAAACATATCATTTTAGAATAAATTCTGAGCCACTGTAAAGCATGGGAAGGTTTTCTTAGGGTAACCCATTTTAGTCCTAGGTCAGAGGAACCCTGGACACACTGTGTTTTGATTCATAAGCTTTTCTGGCCAGGCGTTGCTAACAAGAACTCAAAAAGGAGTTGAATTTGTTGGTGCTCAAGCCATGCCATGGGCTATCGGATCCCAGCAAGGCTCACACACTGCAAAGCTCAGGCACTTCCAGCAAAACTCCTGCCCTGGTTGTATCACATATTGCACTGCTTAAAATGATAAAAGATGGTTATGAGGTCATCAGGAAACATCGTAACTCATTGTGCCAGTGATATCGGAGCCATTGTCTGTTTTAATTCTGACCCCATAACGACGTATTGACTGTGCTTTACAATAAAGGCCCGAGATACAGTAATTCTTCCCTCCAGTTTTTGGCTCACAGAAACATAATTTTTGTTTTTCCAGTAAATGGCCCAAGAGTATTTTCAAATTAGACTAACGAACTGGCAGCATTAATTCTGCCGCAGCGTTGGCATAATGTGGGAGAACCCAAAATGCTGCCAGGCAGTGCGGCACCGGGTACAGCTATTGGAATTGCTGTGCCCATCACCATGGCCTCCCAGCCCTCAGACAAGGAACCAGGGCCAGCAGCCCGCTGGCAGTGCAGCACCTCTGGTGTCAGGTGGGAGCTTTAAGTGATTTCATACATGTCTTTAAGTTATTTCGTACAGACATGTGTGTGTGCGTGAGTGTAGGTGTTGCCGTGCTCCATCATTACATTATTGCCATTTTTTGCAGTTCTTATTTTGTTCGCAGCCCAGCAACGTTCTTTGACTTGTGAAGCATGAAGCTTTGTGTGGAGCATCTTGTCCTCACTCCTTGGCCTCATCCATCTCGTAGCACCAAGACAGCTCAACCCCTTCCTCTGAAAGCCATGGCTCTCCAGCCCCGGCGCTCTTTGGGCATCCCTCGTGGGGAGGATGCTGATACTGTGCCACAGCTGCCTGTGGTGCAGCACCACGAGGCTGAAACAGGCACTGGGGACAGGAATGGGTGTCCCCCACCACAAATCTCTGGCCCTTCCTGGCGCCCTCTCCCATCTCTCCCCTTCCTGGGAATGGCTCCAGTATGCTCCAGCCAGCCATGGAGCGTTGGCGTGGGCCGTGCCTCCAGCTGCTCCATCACCCCGGTGCTGAAGTGGGGGTGACACTTCTCCCACTCCAACCGTACGTGACGCTCAAGCGGCGTCAGCAGCACAAACCCCCAGCAAAAAATTCTCCCCACGGCAGCTCTTCACCAGGGCTGTTCGCTCTTAGGGCAGATGGGTGTTTTCCCACCCGGAGCTACTCGGTGTGTGAAAGCAAAGGAGGCGAAATACAATTACAGTGTCAGCAGAAGGGCTGTGATTCACGGGGTGGATGACATCATGGGGCTGATGACATCATGGGGCTGGGTGCTGCCTACCTGACTTCCTTTCAGCAGAAATTACCAAGGATATCAGTTAGCTGGGAAAAGGCATCCTCGGTAACTCAGTTACTTGGAAATGAATACCAGTGATTAAATGTTGCCATATATTAACTTAGATGAGGTGAATCCTTGTTCTGCGCTTAAATATAGAGGGGCAGGTGCTCTGCTGGTGTAAACACATCTGCCTTGGTGCAAATTAATCCCCATAAGTCAGGGGAGCTGTGGTATTTACGCCAGTGGTTTCCTAACCTTTAATGCCTACATGCAGCCAGGAAGCCTCTCCGGTGATTGCTCACATTATCTTGGTGCCTGCCAGTCCCTTACCGCCAGAAACACCTAATTAATTCCCATGCTTTTAAGGAAATGAAGCCATACAGAAATCTGCCACCAGTGACAAATTACACAGTACTGATGCCACCAATTAATCCTGCAGGAAATAGTACTATACTTCAGATGCTGAATGATTTCCCCTGCGCCCCCCCCGAATTAATTTGTCGCCATATGATAAAACAAGGCTGGATATTGTCCTGCCTGAAAGTTGCTAAATTAACATTCAGACATCGTCCAAAGTGCTAGAAAGGGAAAAAATATAAGGGGCATAGATCTTTATTTTTTTCCCTCTTGTTTTCATTATGTCTGAGAGCAAACAGCCAAATAAGCATATAAGTCTGGCATACCACCTGGGGACTGCTGGGACTGTCTGTCCTGGTCTGAGCTGGGCCAGAGCTGGTTTCTGTTCAGCAGCCAGAACAGTGCTGGGGTTTGGGTTCAGCTGGGATTTGTTAGGAGAGAAACACTGAGAACATCCCCATGTTGGCATTTGTGTCACGGGGAGTGAAGGACTTTGTGTTTTGTCAGTCTGCAAGTGCAAGATCTAAGGGGGCGATGAGGAATATTGAAATGAATCAGCTCAGCTGGCATTGGGCTCTGCCAATGGGCTGTTCCATCTCCTGTCCCCCATGGGCAGGACATTCATGAGGGGCTCTTCCTCTCTTGCTCTCTCTGGCTTTCGCTCGGGCTCTCGCTCTCCCGGGATTGCGGTTTCAGTTCGGGATTGTCGCTCCTCTGGGATCGTTATCTGGGAACGGGCCGGGCTTGGTGGGTGGGTGGTGAGCAATGGCACTGGGTATTACTCATTTGCATATTTTATTACCGTTATTATTATAATTAATTTTTAATATAAGTATTATTTTCTTTTATTTCCATGATTAACTTGTTCTTATCTCACCCTACGAGTCTCCTTCCCCTTGCCCCCCAGTTCTTCCCCCTGTCCCCTCGGGGGGAGCAGGCGAGTGGCTGTGTGTGGCTATAGCCAAGTGCTGGCCCAGTGAAATCACCACACTGTCCCAGTACTCCCAGCCTCCACCAACACACCTCCCATACCAGTGCTCCCATCTCGCCTCTCTGGGAGCCGATACTGCTCACAGCATGTTGTATACCGCAATATTTTCTAAAAATCAGCAGATGCTAAGTTGGCGTTGGTCCCTCACATGAGGGTCAGTTATTACCTCCTTGCCCAGGTGATGCAGAAGCTTCTGATGTTTCCCATGCAGGTGAGGGGGGGGAGCAAGACCTCTGGGCTTCTGGAACTCTGTGAAACAAGTTGTAGCTTCACTTCCCTTAGAGTAAATAGGATGAGTTATGGCAAAAGGAGGAAATGAAATAAAGTATGTACTCCTGCCGGGGCTGATCTTTGTACCCGCAGCCTGAGTCACAGTGGCAGTAACATGGACACGAGCTCACAAAGGGGAAGGTCCCTTTCCCTAGTCAGGAGTGGTACAAATGCACAGACTGAGATGGTTTTCTTCGACTGAAATAACATGTGTGAAATCACGTGTGTGAATTCATCAGGAAACACTGATGTGTGCAGGTGCATCATCAGGAGCACGGAAAGGTATCAGGGAAACAAGCTGGGACAAGTTACCTGCTCACTCCTGGCTCAGCCAGGAGGGTACAGGAACAGAAAGCAAAAGGGAAAGCAGGTTTGCTCTGTGGTGGCACCTGCAGTTGTGCAGGGAGGAGGTGTTTACTGATGTAGGCTGTGGCTGCCTTTAAGGCACTCTTGGGTTATCAGTGGGGCACTCCTTGCAAACACCTCAGAACCGCTGCTCCAGGAACACTGATAAGATTAAAACCCAAAATAAACTCATTTCAGTTGGGCAACAGAGATGAAAGGCAACACCAGTCTGGCAGGGCTGTCGTGCAGAGGGTAGCCCATCTCTGTTCACAAGGATTAGCTCAAAAATAGCCAGGCTATCATTGCTGATATTTTTATTTATTTATGCATTATCTAGAACCTTTCTAAGTGTATAAATTAGAAAAAGCAGTGTCTTGAGATGTCTGCTGCTCCTCCTGGGTTGCAGCGTGGCTCTGATCGGTGCTGGGTGGTGGTCAGTGTGCAAGTAGCTGAGTGGGTGCTGGCATCATTCTTGCAGGGTCATCAGAAATGGTCTCCAGGCCATCACCAGGTACACTTCTCATGCCAGGGGACAAACGAGCCTAGAACAAAAACTGGGTGTCAAATTAATAAGCAGGAGAAGTGAGCTGGCTGGGTACAACAGCACTTTAGCAGGGCTCCTGCATCCACAGCTCACAGGGCGATGCTGGAGGCGAGGCAGGTTACATCCCAGTACGTTGGGTGCAGCAGGACATGCTGCCACTGCAAATGCAGAAGAGCTCAGCTGAAGAAAAGTGAAATTAAGCCTGTTTCTGATCTAACAAACCAGCTCCGAGAGCAAGGGCAACCACTCTTACAATGTGTTTTGAAAACTGGTGCCATGTAGCAGCTCTTGAAGTCTGAAATGGTAGCGCTTCCCCCTGCCCTCCTCAGTCTTAATGCTCTGTCCTGCCAAGACATAGAGTTAGTTAAAAAAAGATTTTATTTAAATACGACATACCCAGAGAGGACATCCGTCAGCCGGGTGTATTCTCAGTGGGCTCTCAGGGGCTTGGCTGTCTGGAAGGAGCATTATACAGCAACATGGAGGTGATCCACCTGGCTACTGAAACTACACCTGCCCTAATGGAGAATGAGAAATGAATTTGATAATGTGGAAAATCTGGGCATTATTGAGAAGTTAGATCTGTCTGCAACTGGATTAATTCACTGCTGGCAGTTGGAAAAATTAATAAAGTGCAACTGTGTATCAGTCTAGGTGATTTTTCTGTAAAGCTGTAAAGTATGAACATTATCCATCGAAAACTGTTGGAAGAGCAGCTAAGGCTCAGACCCGCAAGAGGCGTTGTGTGCTGGGACGCTGACTGTCACGGAGCACCCTGGAGCACGTTGGAAAAGGGTTGGGAAGGATGTCGTGGCTTCCAGCCCCTCCACCAAGGCTGGCTAGTGGCCCTGCTCTCGTGACAGCGTCTTTCTTGTCCAAAAGGCAGAGCAGCACTGCTGGCTGGGCTGGGTGTGTTGTCCTCCTGATGTATAGCCTGACGGCTTTGCTGTGCTGTCCTGACTGTGGAGCTGCACGTTTAAATCCTGATGGGTACCGATAGCACCAACATCCCAAATACCAGCTTCAGGATGTGGCTCTCAGAAAATAAATCTGGATGAGCTGAGCTCTGACTTTATGACTACAAAGAGTGCAGTGGAAATCTATTAAATGCACTTCTGGGTAAAAATTTCCCAGCTTGTACTAGACTGAGCACAGATGAGGTTTGAATTTGGGCGAGAGATGTAAAAAATGCACAAACGAAGCTGGTTTTTTGCCCCTGGCAAGAAGTAAGCATCCAAAAGTTAAACTGGCCTTGACTTGTGCTAAGAGGAGTTATCTGTGCTGGCCATAAATCGAACTGGGATGGCTTAATTGCTCATTCGCAGTAAATAAAGCTATAACTGAGATGTCTACTTTATAATATAGAGGGGATCTCCCAGGCTATAGAAGATGATAGCTAGCCAGAGAAATCCATTCGGAGGCTCTTTGGGATCGATAAGCAGTTAAGAGAGCTGCGGGAAGATGACATTGCCTGTCTTTGTGCACAGACACCTGGAGAGGTGCCGGGCTGTTAAAAGCACCAAGGGCAACTCCTGGGCTTGGAGCCATCAGATTTTGAACATGGTGATTTCTAGCTGCGTTTCCACTCAGTGTCCAAATACAGGGAGGTAAGAACAGCCTGTACGCCGGAGTAAATGGCTGGGGACCCATCAGCTTCAGTAGCAGTGCTCACACCCTCACCCCAGGATGGTGTCCAAAGCCAGGGTGATGGGCTTAGCCACCAGATTTATTAATATTAGTGAGGGCTCTGCGGCTCAGAGGGGATCCGAGGCCAGCCTGGTGCTTGCAGACCTGTTGCAGCTCATGCCAGTAGCCAGCCCCAGGGCTGCCTAACTTAGGCTGGAGCAAATCCACTGGTATGGTGGAGGGAGCCGTTCAGAGGCTTAGAGCTGGCTTTAGCTGAAGACTCCCACGAGGTGCTGTAGCCATGCAGCGGCTCCGTCCGGCTCTCTGGGAAGGGTCTTTTCCACTCACTGGTGGGTTGGTTTGCTCTCTCGGTGTTTCGCTGGGTGGGCTGTGCTGTTTCTCCTGGCTCTGGGGCAGGTGGAGCCTGCCATCAGCCTAGGGAAATGTAAATGGCAATGACCAGCTCATCTCTAATAATTTACTTTGAAATGCTGCTCTGCAGAAGTGAGATCAATTGCCACTTAGCTCCCAGCTCCTGCCCTGCCGGTCTCTTAAAGGGGAAATATTACAGCTGCCTTCTAGCCCCACTGCTCCTCACCCAGCCCACGTTTAATGATTAATTCCCCCCTGGCATGGAAGAGCCGGTAGGACTGCAATGGGAGCTGGACCAAGCTGCTGCCCCTCCAGCTCCAAATTCAATTGAGATTCAGAATAGACCAGGAAAAACCGGACCATGAAGCAGCCGCTGCTGTGATTCTGCTTAGTGGTACACAGGGGTTTCACCTGGCATCTCTTCTCTCGGGTACCTGCACCTTCCTCGCTTCAGTAATGTGGGATGCTGGAGTCCATGGGTGATATCAGACTCCTGCGAGCCTCAGAAGGAATTAGAAAACCCTTCTGTCCTCTGAACTAGGTCCTTTTAGAAAAAGGAAAGTTCTCACTGCTGGTTTTGGAGTGGCCACACCCAGAGCCATGGTTTGCCACCAAACAGTTGGGGAGGTTTGGGGTCAGGTCGTGGCATGGAAAATGATATGTGATGTTTTCCCTAGTGAACTCATGAGAAAATGGATCACTTCACAAGGACAGAAAGATATGAGGCTCACTAGAGCCATCATTTCCAATGACTGATTTGCTTGGCCTTATTTTAATTAGCTCTCCTTGAGCCAATCTGCATGAGTGAGAGTGAGTTTACCCCAATGCAAAGCACAGACTTGTAAAACTAGGGCTGGACAAGGCATTTGGTGTGCCAAGGCACCACCAGCTTTTGCCTTGATTATTTCCAGCAGACATGTCTGATCTGGTCTCAGAAATGCTAATGATAATGACTTTTTTGGGGGAAGGTGGGGTGCACCCCTGCTAGGTGCTCAGAGATCAAGCTGTTTAAGCTTAATGGTAGAGTTTGAAATACAAATCAGAAGTGCACTCAATGAGCTTGGCTGGGGTTTGGCAATTTAGCTGCACCTGTGGAAATATGTTTAATTTTATTTTTGCTGAAAGAATATTCTATGTATTTGAGCAAATAGTAGTGCCACGTTTCTCGAAAAAATGGGGGAGTTGAACTGGGGGAGATAATACTGCCTAGTGAACTGCATGCTATAGGGAAGCTCGCTGGAAATTGAGATGTTTGATCTGCAGAGTGAAATATCAGCCAAAGAAAAGATCATGCTGTGCCCCATGGAGAGAGAGCAAGGTGCCTGGGCTCAGTCCTCCCCCAGTGCCTGGGACTCCCCCGGGAGGAAGGAGGAGAAGCTTTGTCGGGTTCCTTGCTGGGAGGAGGAGCAGGATTAGTATTTAGCCATTTCTACTTGGTTTTTCCTTGAACCTGAAATAGATACAGGTATAAAGGACAAGTGCTGAGCAGCTACTAGGCAGAGGGCCCCAGTGGATTTTGTGTCCTGGGGTAGCAGACCCCCTTGCAGCATCTTCCCTGTGGGGTTTGTTAGCGGGGCTGTCCACAACCTGGCTGTCCCCACTTCCTAGAAGGTGTAGGAGCACAAGTCCCCTGACCTTGTGATCTCTGACCTGGCTAAAATTACCCAATAGGTTCTAAAACAGTGGGGTAGGGAGCAGGGCATGGATGCAGATACGCTTCATTTCCTCAGCGAGGCTGGCTGCAAAACCCGCCATCCATAAAAAGTACGTACATGCTTTGTCCTTTGCCATTGGGAATGCTTTTCCCTTTGTGGTATCCATTAAAATGAAACTTTAACTGTTTAAAATGATCCCGCTCTTACCTCTGTGGCCTTATTTAGATCTGCACGCTGCCCTGCATCCCATCCTCCCTCCCTGTGCCACCTCGGTGCCCTCTGCGCTGCCAGCTGGGTGCCAGCCCTGTCACAGCGGCATGTAGCGTTGTGATGTTGCACATGTACAGGTGGCGTTTCCAAAAGCATCCATGGGGATGGACGCCTGGGTCCCAGGCTGTCAGCACGGATGGGACTGGCCGTCCCATGGGAGCATCAAGCTACCATCCCCTAGAATATAACCCCTTCATCGTCCAGCGCTCTCCTGCCAAAATCCCTTCTTTGCCTTCGTTCCTCCTCTGCTCTGGCCTCAGGATTATGGTTGTTTTTTGTGGAAATAGCAAATGCTGAAATATCTCTGGATATTGCACAGACACGTGTGAGCTGGGGGAGGGATGGGAGCTTCCCCCCGCCCTTGGCCACACCATGAAACGTGCTGCAGGCACTAAAAAGCAAAGGCAGGGGTATTGCTGAAACCTTCAGCGGTGTGGGAATCGCTCTCCGAATTCAGGATGTTCTCTGTATTTATTTTTCCATCTGTCTCCGTTTGCTGACAGTGAACAACCCGTGGCTTCAGGCAGCCAGCGCCTGCGCTACATGTTTTTGTTCATCCGTCCCTCCCTGCCAAATGCTGAAGTCAGACAACTGGCTCCGGCTGGTGCTAGCTCTGGTTGCTCACACTGGGATTAGCACGTAAACTGGTTCAGTCCCACTGCGGAGGCTGAGCATGGCCTTCTCTTCTACCCCACTGGCTGCAGTTGCCTCTGTAAAAGATGTTCGTTACGACTTTGCTTTTGACTTTCTGCAAGAGGCCATTCTAATAAAGGTTTTTTCTCCTGGTTTTTGTAGATGTCTTTTCATCCTGCATGCATGTGGCAGAGCATGAACACCTCTTGGTCCACCATGTCTCAGGCTGGTTTAATGCTCAGTCTCTGGGATGGACACCTCTTTAGAAAAGATTAAGAGGACATGTTGGACCTGGGGATCTCCAGGAAACCAAGGAGTAATCTCCAAAGTGCTGGGACACCTAAAGAAAGCAAACCCTCCCCGAGATGGTGAACGTGACTGAACTTCTCAGTTACAAGTAAAGCTGCTCTTCTGCTTGCAGTGTTCACCCTCTCCCCAGAATTCTGCCAACAAAACTAAAATGAACTGAAAAATAAAAGAATCTAGTATCTTTTAAAAATTGTTAACTAAATATTCAGCCTTTTGTTTGGCTTAGAGTGATTCCAGATGGATTAGCTGAAAGAATGGGGTTGCATTTGGCTTTTTATCTGTGGGTAGAGCCCAGGCAGCTGCTGTGACAGTGTGGGACAGAAGTCCTCCCAGTGTGCTGCAGCGCAGAAGTGGCCCTTGCATGTGCTCTCTCAGCCCCATCCTATGACAACCAGGTACCAGCTCTGCTCAACCTGCGCAGCAGGAAGTTCAGTCCTCGTTAATGCTTCTAAAAGCCTCCCCGTTATCCCATGTCTCTGAGCTGAAGTGGCTCTGGAGAATGGGGGGATGCTCAGGAGGTCACTTGGTGGCTACTAGTGGGATGGGCATGAGGCTCAGCACCCAGCGGCTCTGGCAAAGCACCTATTGCTTCAGTGCATCTGCTCTCTTTTTTTCTCTCTCTGAGCCCTCTTTATACTCTGTTTTAGCCTGAACACGTGCCTCCTGGTTGAAATTATTTACAAACTTCAGTGAGAGGCCCTGAAACAGGAACTAGGCAGATGATGGCAGAAAACAGTAAAACCAATCCAGAGATCCTGGGCCACCTCATCAAAGAGCGGAAGCTGGCACAGGAGAGCTGATTTCAGCAGAGCTGTGCCAGTTTACACAGGTTAGGGCTCTGACCTGAGTAATTTAGCGTAATAAAGATATCCAAATTCTGGAAAACTTCCAGGAAATCCATATCCTTCGATCAGGGCGGTTATCAATATATATGCATATCGATACATATGCATTAACACCATGTGGGGCTGTAAAATCCCATATTTAAGGCAAGTTATAATTCGATTTCAACTGCACTGGGTGATTACCTGCGCAACCTGCCAGTGCGAGGTGTTGTCCTTGGCAGGAGCGAACGCTATTCCTGTTCTCTGGTACTCAGGGAAACTTGATCTTTGCTCTTCCCGTCACTCCAGAGTGTGACCGGGAGGTGGCTGGGGGGGCCGAGATGCTGGGTTTCTGCAAACCTGCTGGCAAGCAGATGTGAAGGGGCTTCTTGGGGTGGGAGCATGGCCACAGTGCGCTGGGGGAATGTGCAGACTCAGTCCTGCCTGGGCACTCGTCCTTGGAAAAGCCAGGGGAGTGCTGCTGGTGAGGAGGAGGCTTGTTTTGGGGTCCTTGGGCTGTAATCCTGCCTGCCTGTTGCTCAGTCAGGTGCTGGTCAGAGCCTGTCTGCAGCTCGCTGGGGGAACCCAGTGCCCAAGTGTGGCACCAGGCAGAGCTGCTGGTTATGCTGGTCCTGTCAGGGGTGACCATGGATGCTGTGCCCTTCATCCCTGCCCCAGCTGCCATTTCAGGACACCCCAGGAGATGCTCTTGCAGCATGGGTGTGGGGCACGCAGACCTGGGTGCAGCCTGCAAGTTCCAGGACTATCCTCTGAAGGTTATTCAGGTTTGGCCTCCAACAAAATGAAGGCAGGTGTAAGGCTTTATGTTTCCCATGCTTCAGACAGGTCCCTGTGAATACTGAGCAGGGTGCTCGGAGGTCACTTGAGCAGGTATGGTTTGCTTCCATAGAATTTTACACCTATTTTTAACCACCTTCTTGCTACTTTTTACTTAAAGCCCCCTCTCCTTAGAGCAAAGCATCTGCTTAGGTCTAATTTCTTTCAATGGGACTTCAGCATGTGCTCAAGTACTCTGCTGATTTGGGGCCCGAGTCATTAGCTTTACAGTTGATTACTCAAGTGGATTTTATGTGGAGGAATGGGAATGCTAACACCCAGTGAAAAAAGTTGAGACAATGCTCGGGCTTAAATCCATATCAACCTCAAAGTATTAGTGTTGTCCCATCATAACTGTTGGTCAGTCCCAGGTCCCAGCATTCCTCCTCACCATCTCCATCTCCCTGAGGTCCTCCCAGCTGAAGGGAGCATCCGTGACAGTGCCTGGTCTCGGCAGCAGCCTTCCCCTGCTCCGTTTAACAGTTTAACGGTGTTTGTCAGCTTTAAAATTACAGTCTTAGTGGCTTCACCCACAACAGAGCGGTGAACACTGCAGAGCTGATTGCATGCACTAGAGGAGCTGATTACCTTCTCAGCGTCTCAGATCATCAGAAATGCAAACAAGCTGGCACTGTAAATATACAGACATTTTAAGGCACAGGGATCAGCAGTGCATACCTGCTCCCAGGCCCTCACCAATTACCCAAATTGGTATGTTCCACTCGTTGCATCGGCGTATTTGGATATAATATATATCATATAAAAATCAATGGTTCACAGCTGAGGTTGTATGTTGTACTGTGGTTCTCAACTGGTTGATTTTTTTATTTTTTAAAAATAAATAAGTAAATTATTTTATACGTACACTTATGAAGTTTGTAAAATCATAGGTACAGTTAGAGCTGGCATGTGTCAGCCACAAGGCTCTGCCTGGCCCTAAGGCAGCAGCGCCGTGCCTGTCCCCATGCTCTGGTAAGCGTTGCCCTGGCTTGCTGGTGGTGAGGGACAGCAAAGGGTTTTTTCTTTTTAAAATGGTGATTGATGGATAATTTACAACCAACTGCAGGGGCTTGGATTCTGAGATGACTGAGTATGACAAGTAGAGTAGATGTGAACTACTGTATTTTCTGATTCTCCTATAGCTTTTTTGAGACATAGCTGAGTTGGGGCTTGTAAGCCCCTATCTTTGCTTTATGTGTATTGTCCAGCCTCTAAAAAAGCCTGCTACAGAAGGGTTTGGTCTTTCTGTTCACAACACCAAAAGCAGCAAGGGACTACTGCAAGTCCAGGCCTGTGGCAGCTAGAATCAGTAGTTCAACCTATAGTAGAATATAGTGATTTAAATATCTAAGTTTAGTTGAGTCAAGGTGCCTCCAAAATCAAAGTAGTTTCTTACTACTTAATAGTATTCCAGGTTATGGCAAAATGTCAATATTCTGTGCAAATGGGGAAAAATGTGTATTTTCATCCCAGTACCCCCCGTTCAGTCTGGCCTGTCTCTGCAGCGTCTGTCTGCCAGCTGCGTGGGCTGCAGCAGCAAAAGTGGGACAAAGCCTGTGTCTGACAGGGCTTGGGGCATCTCTGCAAACAGGCACACTACCAGCTGAGCACAGGGCACGCTTACTTCTAGTTGAAAAGAGAAATGTCCCTACGCAGCATCTCCCCTCTTGCGCTTCCAAGCCAGCACATCTCCTGTTCTTCATCTTTCTTTCCAGTTGCAGGTTCTCTGTGGTGAGGACTGCCCTTGGGATGGCTCAGCAGGTCTTTGCTGGTGGCTTTGGGTCAGCCCTCAAGAGTCCGTGACTGCAGAAAACACTGCACTTGCTGAAAGTCTTGGCTCTCCTTGACAAGGTGGAGGTGGGCAGCTGGGGATTGAAGAAGGCTGGCGTTAGTTTGGGGGCCTTCTAGTGATGTCATTGGGCAAAAGTAACAATGAATCAGTTAAAAATAAAAGTTTCAGTGAACTGTTTAGTTTTGAGTGTGAGATTTTAGAGATTATTCCAAATTATTTAAACAGAAATGAAGGGAATGAACAAAATGTAACAGTGAATCAACCTCAAAAGGGGTTGCTTTGCTTCAAACACACAATGCAAACCTGCACAGATGTTCTGACCTTTGGAAAAAAACCTGAAGAGACACAAAAATCAGCTAATCTGAAATGAAGGGATGATTTGGCTGTTGCCAAAGAGGCTGAAACACGTTGCTTTGCTTAAGCTGTTATCTCTTCTCTGTCTCCCGGATCTTGCTCTCTTGTTGTACCATCTCCACACCCTGACGGTGGGAGCACCACACCTGTAATCTGCAGATGACCTTTGCGCCTCTGCTGTGCCTGCCCATCCAGCCCAGGAGATCTTTGTCCTACACTGGTGCGATTTCCCTGTTTTTCCCTTTAGCATTTAAGATCACTGCTCTTTGCTGTGCTGGTGTGACCCAAGCATGTTCATGCGTGTGTAGACTCCCACAAATTAAATGCTGCATTTTGAGCCTCTGCTGTGTCTTTCTTTTTCTATGTATGTGCCCACCTGACAAACACAGACCCGCACCTCATCCCCCGTAACTCTGCTGTAACTCTGTTTGCGGGTTTTGCTGGGAGCTCATGAGGCTCGGGGAAGGTTAAGCTGCTCTGGTGCCGGCGTTTGCTCCCCTCTGGGAGGGCACCATGTCAGCACCCACTCCCCACCTTTGTGCTGAGCGTGAAGCACTTTGCAGCACAGCGGCGTGGCTCTGTGGGCTGCCGAGATGTGAACAATAACCCCCTGAAGCAAGAAGGCAGGAGATGAAAAGAAACTTTGATGAGAGAAATGAAAGGGGAGAGAGAGGAAGGGGGCGTAGCACAATGTCGCCAGGAGATGCTTGGAGCTTACGGAGAGAAAGTGGGAGCGATACTATGGGTAAGTGTGAGTGCAAGTTGCTGGGTTTGAAGGAATGCTGATGGATGGGAGCAGTGAAGGTGCTGGTGGCAGCTCTGCTGCTGCTGGTCATGTTCACAGCGTGGAGCAGTTTGGGTTGGGAGCATATCATCCCCTATCAACCCAGCCCAAATTCCCCTCCTGCTGCTTTTGAAGAATCTCCCTCAGCTTGGGCAGTCTAGGAGCTCCTCTACACCTGGCAGCCCCTGGGGATTGTCCCCTGCTGAGGAGGAGGAGCTGAAGACGGGGTGATATGGAGAGGTTTTGTCCACTGCCTGTGGGCTGTAACCCAGCTGGGATCTCCAGCCCACTTGCCAAGGAGTCCTGTTAGGAAGAAATGAGGCACAGCTGGGGTGTGATCATGGGATAAATAAGGACCCAGGTGCAGTGCAGGATGGTCTGGCTATTTGCTGTGGTGCTTGGTGTTGTGAGCAGCTCTGGAGCTGTGATGGTGTCTGTGTGCAGGAGGTGAGGGTTTGAGGAATCTGCCCTTGGTTTGGCAAGTCCTTGGTGTCTGAGAACATTGTTCTGTTGTGTACCACAGAGGTTTTGCTTCATAGAAAGTGCCTGAAGGAGGCAGGAGCCTGTGCCTTATTGGTTCTGAGGACACCCATTATAGTGATGGGGTCATGAGAAAGCCCATTGTGCCTGTCCTCTCCCAGTGGGTACCATGTTAGGTTTTCCTTGTTGCTTCCCAGCAAAGCTGGTGTGCTGGTGCAGGGGCTGAGGTCCTACACTGAGTGCTTCAGAGAGAGAGATGGTGCTATGGATGGGCAGGGCAGGCCTGCTGCTGGCTGGGGCTGTCTCCTCACACCGTGGCAGAGGCTGTAGATGGGGAAAGTGCTTATTTTCCTCTCTAGCAAAGTAGGGGCTGTTTGTTCTTCTACCAAGAGCCCAAAAGTTTGAGAACACACCTAGAAATGTCATCTAAAAATAATGAGATTAATGATCCTCACCCAAAAGTAAGACCTGTGCTTTCCTAGAGGGCTGGATGAAAACCAGCAATGAAAACTGTTTCCCCTTAGCAGAAAGTGGGTTGTAGCTCAGCCAGGAGCCCTCATGCCCAGCCCCATCTGGGGGATTTTCTTCTTTTTTGGTTTATATTTAGCTTCTGGCACCCAGCAGAGCTGTGGCTCTGAGGGATGCTGGCCAGTGGCTTTCCTGCCGATATCCAAGGAAATGTGTCCCTAGGAGGAGATTTTAGCCTTGTCAGGCAGGGCTGCTGCCCTTCCCTGGGTGGCTGGGGAAGCAGGAGGATTTTCCGCCCTTTCCTCCTTCATTATTTATCTTTCTGCAGCAGGTGAGGGAGGTGTTCCCCTTTCCTGCTCTGCCCAGTGAGTTTTGGGGGTTTCTGATGTCTGGATGCCCTGTTTTCTCTCCATACCAGATAACTCTCCAGTTCACTTACCTACACTCTTGTTGGTGTCTTTCATTTACTGGAAATCTTTGTATTTACCAGGAACGCTGAGATTTATGCAGGACAATGTCAGATTCTATGTAATAAATTTACCAAGAAGATTTTTTTTTTTACATTACCAGCTACTCCTAACCTCTGTAAATTCAGTAATGATTTAGCTGTAAAGGGTTTGCTGTAGTGTCCTTCAGATGCAAAATGAGAAAATGACATTGGAGGTTGGCAGAGTGAAATGCGGATTCATTCCCAATACCAGAAACGGGGCTTACTGGTGGGCATACTGGCAAGAGACCCGTAGCTTTTATATGGGCAAAGCAGACTGTAGAAATTAATAATTTTGCATTGATGAGGAAGGTCCTGTGTTCCTGTGTGCCTGCAGGGAAGGAGAGTGCTGCAGGGGGGACGTCTGCCAGGCCCCTGAAAATATTTGAAGTCACCTACGGTGTGGAGGGAGCATCTTGTGCCCAGACCACTGGGTCCTTACTTGCATTGCTTTGCTTTCCTGGCTCTTTTTAAATTTTATTTATTTAAAGGCCGCTGGTAATGCAAAGCCCCAGAGCTGCTGGTTGCTGACCTCCAGAGGTTGGTGGGAGAAAACCTCCAGCACCTGCATGGCTAGAGGGGACTCAGGGTGCTGCTGGACCCCAGCCTGGGGTGCAGCACATGCAGCGGCAAAATGGGGTGTCTGGACTCAGCCTAATGCTGCAGCTTGTTGATGAGGAACTGGGGAGAGGAGGGCACTGGCCTGGATGAAGCCCAGAGCAGCTCTCCTTGCTTGGGTGCTCCTCAAGGGGTCTCAGCCAGCAAAGAGCCCCATCTCTAGTCTGAGGAGTCTCTGCACAGGCCCACCCATGGCTGGGGCTGGCAGCTGCTGCTCAGGCTTGGGGGTCTCGGGATATGCTGAGACTGTAGAGTGGGGACAAACCTTCCCAGTAACTTGTGCTCAGGTGCAGAGCTTTTCTTGAGAACCACCCCAAACCCTGCTCTCTGTGGGACAGAGCTGCTGAGCTGTCTCTTCCTTGAGCTTGTGCCCTTGAGCCAGGGATGTGCAACCTGAAAAGGGGGTTGGGATGAACCTGGTGACCTAGACGGGAGAAATGCCTGCACAGAGGCAGCACATGTGGTCAGACTTCATTAGGACAATTTCCTCTGTAATTGAAAAGACCTCCTCATTGTGCTACTACCCCTTCCTGGTGAAGACTGTCACCTTCTCCAGCTGGGCTGTGGTCATCTCGGGCACAAAGCTGTTGGGAGCAAGGGGTATAGGATGCTACTCAGGTGGAGATTATCTTTTGCCCATGATAAAATAAGCTGGTTACAAGTGATGGTCTTACACAAGCTGTTATAACTCATGCTTGCACATTTTTAGAATTACCCTTGAAGAAGTTTCAAGTTTTGGCTGAAAGATCAAATCAGGCTTAGTGTGCTTTTTATCCAACACCAGAGTTTTCTATTGGTTTTCTATAACCAAACCTCAGGATTTGTAAATGGAAACAATTTGGTTTTCTCATTGTCTTCTTTAGAATGGAATTATAGGTAACAGTTAAAAGTTTTCTTTGCAAACTTTGATCAAAAATTTTTGCAGGTTTTGATCAAAAAGCTGTGATTTTGGTCAAAAAAGCTGTTGTCTGTGTTTCTCCTTCCCCCACCTGTATCTCCCTCTCCGTTCTCCTCCCCCTTCCACTTAGATGAAAAAATAATTCCCCAGGCTCAATCAGCATCGAAGAGTCACTTATTTAAAGAGAGGAAGAATATCATGACGTTTGACTGCCTGTTTTGGATTCTGTGAAGGAATTTCATCCCCTCCTGGCTGCCGTGTCTCTGGCATCCCTCCCAGATCTGAACTCTCTGGAGGACGGAGGCAGAATTATCTCTGAGCTTTGCAGCTGCCAGATGTTAACTGATGAAACGGCAGTCTTGCTGCTTCCCTCTTTACTCTGGGTAAGCCTCTGCTGGCCTGCCCTGTTTGAAATGCAAAACTTCCTCAAATCCCCTCTTGCAGGGTTCTTGATGTCTCTTGCCAATCAAGCTTGACGAGGACTCGCTTCACTCCTCTTCCAGCTACTTGCCTTAAGAATTGCACTCAAATGCGGCTGTGTAAAGCACCTGCGCATCATGAGCTGTGGCATGGAAGGTTGGGAGCTGAGAACTGTACAGTTATCGCAGCCCTCGAAGAGAAGTGTCCTCTCCTGCCTGTCAGAGTAATGAGACGAAGTCTTCCTCCCCTCCCCGTTGTTGGCATGAAGCGGAGCGAGGGATGTGCAGATCACTAGCAGGGTTATGATCATTTAGACCCTGGCTGCCCAAGCAGGAGGCTGGGCACAACAGGAGCCAGGCTGTGATCTTGGCAGCTCTTCTCCTGGGAAGGGCAGTCTGAGTGTTGTCAACCAACCCTGTGATGCCTGTCATCCCTCTTTGAAGGGGACCAGAGGTGCTGCTGGGGCAATTTGAACGTGTACCTGGGATATCCGAAGGGGTAGCTTTGTAAAAATATCATCGAGGTGCTGGTTTCTCTGGCAAGCAGTCAAATGATCAAGGCAAAACTTGCTGGGTGAGGTTTAGTGTCTATGCAGTCAGGTTAGGAGGGCACAGCGGGTCCTTCTGGCCTTCACGCCCATCCATCTGTGAGATTGATAACAGAGTGCCTGCAGTGACATTCACTTGCTGTGTATCTGCCTAGCATGTGGGTTTGCAGATTTGCCTATTCCTGGTCTTGTTCCCTTTACCTAGGTAAGAACATATATTATTTTGCCCTGGTGAAGCCAGCAGTACCAGGTGCTGTGTGCGTGCTTGTGTGTTGTGCTCTGTGCAAGGGTGCAGGACACGTGCTCTGTGCAAGGGTGCAGGACACATGCTCTTGCCCTTGAGTGCGATCATCCATGTAATTACCCTGTGAGTGATAGCAAAGGGAAAAAAATTCATATTACCCTTATGATAGTGTTCATGGGACCATTGATCAAGGTGACAATTGGAAATTCATCATGATGTAGTAGGAAAAATGGGAACTTTCCTGTGCATGAGATGGGAAGCCGATCCAAATCAGCCATTGCAGCTGGCTTTTTGTACTCTAATGGGTGATTTCAGTAAAAAAAAAAGTCTGAATGGGACCCTGAAGCAGCAGATATGGAGCGAGCGGGACCATTCTCCCTCCTACCTGCTGCTTTAGGTAGTCTTGCATCTTAAAAACTTCATCTCTCTTGTTTGCTTCCAGAAGTAGAACCACAGCTCAGACTGCAACAAGCCAAATGCTGTGATAAAGTGAAACTCCTGTGGCAGGTTCCCCTCCCCACTTTTTTTTTTTTTCAAGCTTCCAAGGATAAATTGTATTTTGCTTCCAGATAATGAAATTTCCTTGGAGGAGAGACATATTTTTCTGTAGCTTTTGCATTTGGAACATGAGAAGAGTTTTTATTTTAAATCTCCATTGAAAGTGTTTGTCTGTCTATATTTTGCTTTCTTCACTGTGAATGCTCTGACTTCACAGAGCCAGCAGAGACCCTGAGACAGAGTGTTTCTGTCACTTATTATAGCTTGCCTTGGCATAAAATGTAATCTTCAGATTTTTTTCATCCTAAAGAAATGAAAGTTGAAGCCAGATTAGAAACAGATAAAAAGAAGTCATCCATCCTCAGACAAGGAGTTTTTGTTTTTTCTCTTTTGCATTTGCCTTTGTTAATCCTCTGCCTTCAAAGAGAACAAAGAGATTCTTCCACCTGGAAAGACTGGGGGAGAAAAAAAAAGGAAAAAGGTGGAGCAAGTAGCATGCCTGATCTACGCTCGTGTTGTCCTGTGGTTGGCATGTCCACTGGAACTTGCAACCATCCTGAAAAGCCAATTAAAGGGAAAACTGGGGAAGTGGAAATTGTAGCATTTATGAAATAAAAGTGAATTTTTTGCCCCCAAGAGAATTTACTGATTTTGTTTCTACCTTGTCCTGCAGAAAAAGGTTGTCCTGCTGTCCACTGCTAGAGGAGCAGGTACCTTCCCTGCCTCCATAGCTGGTGGTAGACTGGAGTAGAGAAAGCTGGGGGTCTGTTGCATTTTATGATGCCTGGTGTTGCACCAGAGCCTGCCTTAATACCGCTCTCATCTTTTGTTCAATCATGTGTAGTGATTAATATGTTCTCAGGCACTGAGAGGCTCCAGGCACTTGGCACTTGACTGTCTCCTATTTCTGTACTTAATAAACAGAATATTCCACAAGAAGAACTTGCAATTTATCTTTCGCTACTGTGCAGGGAGTTACTCTGAGTCCTGGCTCTGACTGCATCTCTCTTTTTGCCCAGGGAATTAATAGACTCTTCCATATCCTAGCTCCCTCTGTTCTCACTCCGGTTGCCAAATTAACCTTCATCTCACCTACTTTTTCTTCGCGTCTTGCTTCAATTTAGTCCTCAAATTGTTCACATGACAAAGGAGTCGTCCTTTCTACAGCTTCTACTTCTGCTCTGATAAGATACCTGAATTTTCTGTGAAAGCCTGAAGAGGAGAATAACTTTTCCTCCTCTCTCCCTTTAGTTTCCCTATGGTATTTTAAGTCCAGAAGTCTCTCTGAGGTTATTTCTCCTGAGAGTGCAGGGAGCAGTTTGGACTGCACTGTTCCAAGTGACAGAGTTGTGCCCTGAATACACCACGCGTTTACTGGTGCTAATTAATATTATTACATCATATTACTTTTATTTGGACTCACAGGAGGGGGTTTGACTGCACAGGCAGTGCTGCAGGGGCTGGATGCTTCTCACCAGCATAGCTGTGCCTACCTGGCTCACATGTTGTGGCACACCAGACAAGTCTGAAATGCTGGAAAACCAAAGGAATCTGCTTTTCTTATCAGGGAGAGGATTTATCAGCTGCTCAGGCTTTGACTTCTGGGAGGATGCTTTAGGTGCATGCTTTTCTCTGCAGTTAATGCACAGGCAAGCTGCTGGGAGCAGCCTGCACTGCCTTGGCAGGATTTGGGGTGCGAGAGCACTGCTGAGGATGGTCCTGTGCTGTGCAGAAATCTTCCCACCCTCCCCGCAGGCCTGGCCTCGCCTTAGAAAATAATCTGGGAGCGTCACGGCTGCTTTAGTGCCTGTGATTATTCTGGCTAGGAGAAGTTCCTGTGTCCTCTGCCAGCTCCTCTGCTTCATGGGGACCTTTATGCTGCTCTGAGCTGCTCCTTCATTAGCGAGTGGCTTGCCAGGGACCTCCTGCCACCAAGGGCACCTTCCCAGCAAGGCCCCTGGTCTGAGCGGGGCGGTAGCTCTGGCAGGACAGAAGCCTCAATCACTTGCTCGGTGATGCAGCTGAACTTGCAGGAGGTTTCAGGCTCCCAGGGCTTGGGCTTGCTACTTTGCAGCTCAAAGGATTTGGGCTGACCCCCTCCAGAGCCCCCCTCACAGCATGGTACCCACCGCCACATGCACAGGGATGGTGGGGTGGGATTAATCTTTGTGGTTCAGCTGGTCCCTTCACAGCTGGTGCAGTGTGGTGGGATAGGACAGGGATGGTTGCAGGCTGTGACACCTTTGGTCCTGGAAGTGGTTTCAAGGGATTTTATTTTTTTGAGGAGATCTGTGCTGCAGTGTGTGATAATTCTTGATGTTTCCTTTCACTGGGATCCCAGATCTTCATCCTCCAGAATGGGTTTGGCATTGCCTGAAGCATCATCAGAGAACAAAGGCAAAGCTGTTAATTAAGACAGAGCTAATTCTGGCAGCTGACTGCCGCCATCTCGATGTGCTGCCGGCTACACGCTGCGGGAACAGAGGGACCAGCCATGCTCACCAGGCATGGGGCTCCCGAAAGCCTTCCCGAAGGCTGTTAGTGCTCTTAGCAGGGCTTTGCCCTGTGTCCTTCCCGCACAGGTGCCTGGTGGGCAAGGGCTGGAGGTTTCTCATGGCCTGGAGGGGTGGTTTTGCCTTCTGCAGGGTGCTTGCTGAGAGCCATGGCATGCTGCTGCCTGGGGTCTGGGGCCTTTTGCTCTGCTGGGGGCTGGTGGAAGCTCTGGGACATGGGGTCCTAGGGAGAAACAAGTGAGATCTCACTGGTGGCCTTCTGGTCCTGGGGTGGGGACCAGATGATGGATCGGGCCCTGTGGGAGAGACTTCCCACTGGTGGCTGGCTCAGAGGAGGAAATGGAGCAGAACACACCAAAATAAGGTCCAGCTTCAATACCCTTGGTGCTTCCTCCAAAGGGTGATGGTGGGCACAGCTCTGGGGTGGCCAGTGGCCATGATCCGATTGGGCGAACAAGAAAGGGTGGCCCTTGCCTCGGTGCAGTGCCGCTGCCTTCCTGCGCCTGCCGCTCGCGTCAGCTGTCTGCCATGAAGAGGCTTTTCCTGAGCTGCTTCCTCCAGGAGAAGCGAAGCATTGGTGTTCAGAGACTTGGAGCAAGGCTGACAGAATAGAAAGCTTTTTGAACAAACACAGCTGGCTTTTACCCAGCACAGCCAACTCTTTGGCCAGCTGAAAAGAAATCAGAAGAATATTGATGTATTATTATTCCCCCCCCCAAAAAAAAAAAAAATTGTCAGGCTTTTTTTGGTCAAATGTTAGTTTCTGAATGCAAGTTTTTCAGTTGATAACAATTTTTTGGGGGGAACAAAAACCCCAACCCAAAACAAAATTAAAAAAAACAACTGAAGCAGTTCTCTGGATAACTCACAGTCTCAGCTCTTTGCCTCTTGTATTTTCAAGCGATTAACATTTTTTTTGCTTTGCACATCATGAATATTCTATACTTGAGCTGTTACTGAGTTGTGCTAGATCAGATAAATAACATGGTGTTGCTTTTGTGGCAGACTGGATAAAGATGCAAATAATACTGACATTTACTTCACAGTTTTCTTTCTGTGATCCTCTGAGTGAGTAAACTGGATTGCTGAGATATTCATGGGAAGGAAATGAAGAAGGGTTGTCAAGATGAAAGCAAATTTCCTTAAAACTTAGCCAGAATGTTCTTGGCAATTTTTTCCTGTTATTTGCTCAGCTGAATAGGAGTTGCTTGAAATATATTTTGCACAACCGCAAAAGAAAACTCTGGTTCCCGTGGCACCGCTGTGTATTTTTTGTGCTTTCTTTCACTGAAAAGCTGATCATTTTTCTGCGCTCGGTATCGCTGCGGGGTTGCTGGTCCCGCTGCGGTGGCAGCCACGAGTCCTGGCTGCGGGCAGATGGTGAAGGAGCCCTTGCTGCCTTTCCTTGGGTGTAAATCTCTCTGGGGCACACATGGTGACATCCTGCACTGCCACCTCCTCGTGGCCATGAGGGTGGCCTTGGGGACAGGGGCCTTGGGCTGGCGGAGGGTCTCTGTGGGCAGGCAGCCTGCTGCTCCCCGAGGCCCGGGCACCCATCTTGCCTCAGGCCCCGAAGTGGTGCCCTGCA
>NW_010331678.1:0-5222 GCF_000700745.2 Antrostomus carolinensis
ACCTTCTGCCACTGACATGACCGCGGGGCTGGGAGCCTCCATTTCCCCCCATAACGGTGAATCCGGCCAGGGAGGGCAGAGCAGGGAGAAGGAGGGCCAGGTGCCAAAGGGCATCGCTCCCCTCTCAATGTCACAGACGTCTGTCATGGAGTGGTGGTGGCCACCGCGGTGTTCCGGGTGTCAGGGTGATTAACTGTGACAGCACCACTTCGCCGACAAACGCTGCCCAAGTGCCCGCGTTTCCCTCCTCTTCTCTGGACGGGAGGGCACCCCACACCCTCACCTAACAGGCCCGGTCCCCAGCCCCTGCGTGGCCCAGTGGCAGTGGGGCTCCTGTCCCTGCGCTCCCCGTGGCTTCCCCGGGACAGAAAGGCCTCCAGCTCTGCATTCACTCCAGCTGCCTTGTGGGACGAGGGGCATTTCCACACTGCTGACACAGGCAGGACTGGCGACAGGTAACCCACCCTCAGATCGAGATGGAGAAACATTACGCTGCTTTACTGAGGAAATCTTTCTAATTCCAGGTGAAACAAAAACTCCACTCTTCCTGCTCTGCATGAGGGTTTTAGTGCTGATGTAACTTTCCAGCCAAGCCAGGTTTCCCCCTGCTGTTCTGTTCTGAATTAAAACCAAAAACTGCCCGGCTTTCTTCACTTCTCTGAGGTATGTTGCCACCTGTGTGACGCCATCCATCTCAGAACCTGCTGCCTTTCAGCAGAGGCCCCAAAAGTGCATGGCAATACGTACGCATGAAATACTGTTTCATCAGCAATATGCTGCATTTAGGCTTTGAAAAAAGGCCCTCTGATCTCATAGACAGAGACAAGACTGAACTGAGCAGGCAAAGTCCACTTCAATCTCACACTGGGAATCTGCCACCTATGGTCTTTTAGGCAGCCTCAGGCACAGGGGAGCTCCACTGTCTGGCAGCCCGAAGTCTCAGCTTTTAAAAAGAGGGGGGCAATAGAGCTGGAAAAGCCCTAGAAGCCCCTCTCCCAGCTGCTTCTTTGTGTCTGTGAACAGTTCCCTTTGTCTGAGGTCCCCCTGACCAAACTCCTTGCTTCTCATTTCATCCAAAGTCTTTCTGTACCTGGGCATAACTCACCAGCCCAGACCTGAGCCACCCCATGTATAGATCTATTTCTTCTCTGGGGAGGAGAGGGCTGCGTGCCCAACCTCAGAGCTGTGACAACAGTTTAAAAAGCAGGTTCCTAGAAACAGTTTCATTCCTGAAGTGTGAAGGTCACTGCAACAGCACAAACAAAATGGAGGCAGTGGAGGTTGCAGCGGCCTTCCAAAGCCACTCAGCGCCTGACAATGTATGGGTCAAAAGAAAACCGCATCAAGGGCAGGAAAGCCTCAAGCTCTGTCATAGCGCAGGAAGAGGATCATGAGCCAAGTCAGTTTATCCAAGTCACAACGCCCCCACGACCTTTTGCAGAGGGATTTTTGGTTCACACGCAGAACGACCGTGACGGACTGAGCAGAATTAGCTCAGAGACACCTTGAGAGTCATTCTGCCCATTCTCTGTGCGAGGCTGCCCAGCCAGCTGCCAAGCCCACCGCCTCCTCACATGCAAGCACACGCGGTACACAGGTGATGGGAAGCAGAAGCAAGCCGCACACTTTCACTGCTCACCTGCACCTGGCCAGCACCTTGCCCTGCCCCTGACGCACAGGAGCCAGAACACTCTCCCAGCACTCACCTAGATCTCGGTTGTGATCCCACCCCAAGGACAGGAAACAAGATTGGTACAAAGACTGCAGAGAGCTTCTGAGCATTCCCAGGGGACCTCTCTGCAGAAACCTGAAAGGTTTCCCAGAACTACCAGTAACACACTCTCTGCTCACTATACCAAGAAACTTTTCTGCCCTTTCGGCAGCGCCTTTCACCTGTGGCTAGTAGCCGCAAAGCCCGTTCACTAGAAGAGCAGGCGAGGCAGGGGCTTTTGCCTCACTTGAAACCAGGCGCTACATATCAGACAGGGCAATGGGGAACCTTCCAAGGGACAAGCAGGCCCGGCGTGCCCTTTGGTGGAAGCCTGAAGGTCACAATCTCCTCTGCTAGCTTTTGGCATTACCCAACAGCTCTGTAACTCAATTTCCTTCCAATAATTTTTCAACATTTCACAGAGGTGTGGAAGCAACCCCTGGACTTGAGAGTGGGATGAATGAACCCAAGAATGGGGCTGACCAAGGGGAAGCTCCTTTCTGTGTCCTTTGCAGGTTGCAGCAAACGCACATCCCGCAGTGGAATAAAACCACCCCTAACAAATAAACCCACTTTACACCATCCATGTGTCTGCACCTTCCCTGTCCCCCTTCTCCTCCAGTCCCTGTCCAAAACCAGTTATTCTCTGAAGGGAGAGAAAAGGTTAATCAAGCCATTCCTCTCCAACCATCACCCCCCTCACCACCATCAGCACTCTGTCTCTCCCTTCCCCTCCCCCTAATCTGTGCAGCCTCATTAAAAGAGCTTTGTAACTGTTTAGGACTGGAACAAACAATCAATCTACTTTGAGAGGGACTCTGGGACAGGAGTTAAGGCACTTTTCGTCTTAGGTGCTAGAAATTCTTCTCAGTGGTTTCTACTTCGGGGCGGGGGGGGGAGGGGGGACAGGACTCACTGCACTCCTTCTCCATTGTACATGCAGACAGAGGTCAGTAATCCCACAAGCTGCCAGCACAGCCGAGGCACCTCTGACACGGAGCATGACATACAGGATACAGCAAGCCCCTCTGAGATGTTACCACGGGCTTCCCTCTCCCCTGCTCCCAAATGAGCACTCCTCCTCCCAGCCTGTCCTCAGAGCACAGGCCTGGAGCAGCTTTTGGGAAGGTGACCCACTGCATCCCAGCTGCCTAAAGGCTGGGGAAGCAGGTTCTGGTGGCCCACCATCATGGCCTGGCACAGAGGCACACCAAAGGCAAGGAGCCTGGTGGGTGTGCGATCATTAGCAGTCTAGTCACAGGCTCACTCTCCCTCCCTTGGTGTCTGATCACTGCCTGTTCCCTATGGCAATACAGCTGGTCTATCTAGGTCCCTCCACAGTTCAGGACAGGAAGGAAAGAGTTTCCAGTCACACATTGGGGTGACCTGCCACCAAGACCCTCAGACAAAAGAAGATGGGGAATGACCCACTGTCCCCCATTGTCTAGGAAAGGGAGGATGAGAAGGGGACAACAACACAAGCCTTCTGACCCGGTGGGGTGTGAGGACTATGCACCACAGCTCAGCACGGGCAAACAGCTGGGAGGGTGGCACTGCAAAACCACCTTTTCCTCCCTCACCTGCATGAAAAGGCTATTGCCATCCATGGAGACAGACACCTGTGGCATCAGTACCACTCAGCCCTGACCACGACATGATTTCCCACCGCCCTGGCCTTGCTGTGGGAGTGACAGTAACAACTCCCTCAATAAGAAGGCATCCCCCTGCCGCCTTCACCAGAGCAGCACTGTGATTCCTGCGTCCCTCCTCCTTCGCCTTCAGGAAAGCATGTCAGCAGCCTGACACGCACTGGACCCGCTTTCCCAACTCAGCCCCTGCCAGGGCTTTTATTTAATTCTCTCCAACGTGCCTGGCTAGCTAGATAGGTTTTATTCAGCACAACAGTCAGATTAACAGTACAGATAAATACTATCATCAAAGCACAAAACCCTAGTCCCGGCGTGAAGAGTCATGCCTTCTGCCATGCCCAGAGTCATCGTCAAGCTGCCTACGTGAGATCTGCTGGTATTTCTAACGTTCCCATCACCGTGGTGCCCAGGCGATCAACGGACAAATAAGGACAGAACCGTAGGGCAGACCTCACCGTCGATCTGCCTGAGCACTTATATGGCCCGCATCACCCAGCTATCTGAACATCTCCCAATCTCTCACACGCCTATCCCCGCAACATTTCCCCCCCAACCCCATTGCCATGCCATAATTCCCCCCTACTTTTTTTCCCACCGTTATCCTTTTTCTTTTCTCACTGGCACCATCCACCTGCCTAGGAGAAAAGGCAGCACCAGGCTTCTGAATGACTCTTGAGGACAGACAGACGTGGGCTTTACCTGATCGGCTGTTTCCTCCTCTGGGGAAGAGGAAGGGGAGGGGAGAAGGAGCAAGGGGAGGGTTAAAGGCTATTATCACTAGTCACGGATACCGAGTTGCCTAACCTACAGCCGGCGTACAGACACCACTGCACAAGTTTACTGAGGAGCTGGAGGCAGAAAAAACCCACACCGTTTTAGGCGACGGTGGAAAAACTCTTGAAGAGCGGAAAGAATTGTCCCAGGAGCCAAATCTAGCAGGCAGGCGGGCAGCACGGAGCTGCTCTGAGTGAGAGCTGCGCCTCGGTTCCCATCAAGCACAGCCTAATGTGCGGCTGTCACTGGAGAAAGTAGAGATATAACAGGCTAGAAACAAAGCGTGCAGTGCCTGCATGACTTCAGTTACAGCTGAAATGGCTCCTAACTGGGGAGTTACCTTCCAGCACCGATGCTGAACAAACAATGTGAATAACTGATTACTTTGCAAGAGACGTTTATTTTCACGATTGTGGGAGATGATCTGGCCCGTGTTCTCTCCGAGTGCCGAGGAGAAATGGCAGGAGAGAACTAACCTGTTATAGCCCTTAAAACGTAATCCATGCCTGCCTAGTGAACAGCCACTTTCACGTGGGCACTCTGTCTAAACCCCTTAATATCTCTTGGCAACACAGCCCTCCTCTGACTCTAGAAAACAGACAGATTTATAGGACAGATTTGCACAGAAAGCTGCCTTTCTTTTTTCCTAAAAGAAAGAAAGAAAGAAAGAAAGAAAGAAAGAAAGAAAGAAAGAAAGAAAGAAAGAAAGAAAGAAAAAGAAAAGGAGGAAGAGTTGGTTTCTAATCCTCGAGGAATGACAATGAGGCAAAAGTAAAAGTGACTGAGGAGGAAGAGAAGAGGAAAATGCACGGTTTTGTAATCTCGGTGCAGGAGATATGTATTTTGAAAAAAAAAAAAAATCAATCTGGAAGAAATTCAGGATCCATTTTGTCCTCTTTGATCTCTATTTGTTTTTCCAGCTAGGTATTTTGAACTCCACTCGGCGGCACGAACCCGAGCTGGGACCCAAGGCAAATATCGCCGAAACACCCTTTTGCAATGTCAGGAGACCCGAGGACGGGAGGCGAGGCTGATGCAAGAAGCCAGCGCGCTGCCTCCCTGCCCCGCGCCGCGCAGCGCCCCGGCCC
>NW_010331679.1:0-11741 GCF_000700745.2 Antrostomus carolinensis
ACATTCTGTGATTCTGTGATTTGTTATGGGAACTACATGCAATCGTTGTGCAACCACACACAGACAGTTCCAGGCACGACCACCTTACCTCACACCACAGTTCACTTTCGGTGTCAAAGGTGTAATCCTGTATCGATGGGTGGCTGTCCAGAACAGCATTTACTCGCAACTCTGCTGACCGAAGTAATCGATCTTTCTCTTTTTTAGTTTGAGACATAAAGGAAAGATGTTGAGACTCGTCACCATCTGCTCCATTCTGATCTTCTTCAGCAATGGGAGCCTTTTCTTCATTTTCCGATTCAGCCTCTTCACCTTCTAGATTCTCATCAACGTTTTCGTCCCCATTTTCTTCTTCACTTTCATAATCAACCTACAGAGAAAATACATTGTCCTTATCTGAGCCAGAATATGTACAGAAACAAAGCCCACAAGGAATCATAGAATGGTTAGGATTGGAAGGGACCTTCAAGATCATCTAGTTCCAACCCCCCTGCCATCAGCAGGGACACCTTCCACTAGATCAGGTTGCTCAAAGCTTCATCCAGCCTGGCCTTCAACACTTCCAGGGAGGGGGCATCCACAACTTCCTTGGGCAACTTGTTCCAGTGTCTGACCACCCTCACAGTGAAGAACTTCTTCCTAATATCTAATCTAAACCTCCCCTCTTTCAGTTTAAACCCATTTCCCCTTGTTTTGTCATTAGTTGCCCTTATGAAAAGTCCCTCCCCAGCTTTCCTGTAGCCCCTTCAGGTACTGGGAGGCCGCTATAAGATCGCCCTGGAGCCTTCTCTTCTCCAGGCTGAACAGCCCCAACTCTTTTATTAATGAATTTTCTTGACTGATGAGTTGCAAATATCTTCCCTATGACACAATGAAAATGCAATTCTGTTACAAAGAAAATAACACAACAGATTCAATTCAGTCTCTATTGTTTCTTTATAATCTTGCCATTATTCCTCAATACAGTCAGGGATGTTACAGATCATTGTGACTGTAGCAGTTTTTCTCCCCAAAAAGTCTCTGTGCATAATCCAACTCTGATTAAGGGATTCCCTCAGGATTTTAAATTACTCTGCCCTCATGCTGAAATTACAGAAACCCGTCTTTTAAGCAGTAATTGTGAGGCAGTGAACATGGAAATACATGCAGAGCCAGGGAGAGTATTTATTAAGAACCACAGTTAAATTTTAAAAACAACTAATGGCATGAAATTAGCAAGAGGTAAAGTTAAAGTGAACTACAGCACAGACAACCTGACTGCCAGATACACCTACCCAACAGCTGAAGAACATGGCTTCAAAAAAGCCCAGAGGATCTCTTCCATCTCTAACTTGCATGGTCCTGTATTACTCTTAAAAGACAGCAGTGACCAGGCTTAACTATGATGATCATGGTCATCACAAGTCTCAGTTCATATCTGCTGTAGATTTTCTCCCCATCCAAATCAAAACAGATCAGCATAGAGACTTTCATATCCTCTTTGTTTTATTTTTTTTTTTAAATAAATTTGTTTCAATGGCAGTTTTCCTTCCCAAAGCAGAGGAAATTGGGAATTAAAGTGCACCTATAACATCACTACCTCTTCTTCCTGGTTCTTCCTCCGTTTTGCTTCTGTAGCATCGCCATCCCCTTCATCAGCCTCTGCATCAACAATATTATCTTCTTCCTCTGCTGGAGCTTCCTCATTCTGTGTCTAGAAATCCATGACAGATCAGATAATCAAGCTGTCTGCTAGGAAGCATCAACTGCATCAAAATGCTTTAGCCAAACATTTGGAATTTAATAATCCCCTGTTCAATGTTCTACCTTTAAGGACAAACTAATTTGCATAAGCTCACTACTATAAAGAAATAATAAACTTACACTCATGATTAATTTAACATTAAACAAGAAGAACATCTACAAGATAGTCAAGCTATCAGCCTGCTTATATGACAGTCCTTCATGGGAGAGGAGTGGCAGAAGGAACACATGAAAGCCTTTCAATGAAAAAAGGGATCTTCCCCAAAGTATTGACAATCACTGCTACAACAAACAGGCATTTTCAAAGCATAGTCTGAAGTAAGTTAGGATTTCATACACAATAACTTTAATTTCTTTGTTAATTCTGTGAGATTGCAAAGACAGTTTATGCAAAAAGAAAATATTTAACAAGTAATTTAGTATTCACACATTTAGTGTTCACATTGAAACACGCTACGCTTTTCCAAATTCTGGTTCTCAAAAACAGGTAAAGGAAGTGAGGTGGTTTTCAGGTAAGGCTTTTCTGTACCTTGTCTTGGTCACCATCTAAATCTTTCCGAGTTGCCTTCCGGGTGCTGACTTCAGTAAAAGATGCCATCTTTGCACTCTTCTTTTTAATTGCTTCCAGAAAAATTTTAAAGAACCTGAAAGAAGCAGCAACCCAGAATGTCAAAGCTCAGCAGTACCACAGTCAATTTCAAGCTGTCAGAAAATTAACTTATTTTGTTTAAGAAGCCAGTCGACTCATGACAGGACGTATTCTCTGGTGGATGCAAAAGTACTTCTAGGATAAGGCAAATATTTTTTATTCTCGTCCCTTTCCCATTCTTTTAGGCATCAAAAGGTTGGCACCACCTCTCTTACAATCACTGATGTAGCCACGTATCCAAAGCTTAAAATCATAAGCTTATCTGGACGTAAAATCTGCACCTTTAGAAGAGATGTTTACTCTTAGGAAAACTCTTAGTTTTACTCTTTTAAAGAGTCCTTTACTACTGGACTTTTTTCTATTTTAAACCAATGAGCACAGACAAAATTATTAAATAAAGTAACCCAGCTTGAACTCAAGTGATCTGAGGGAGGAAGATATCAATGAAGCCTTTTTGCAAAACAAAAATAGCTTTCAATAGACTCTCATCATTAAATGTTCTACTTTTAACTACACAAATTTGGAGAGACATGGGGAAGGAAGCAGGGGAAAAAAGAAAGTGGAGGGGGAGCCACTCTTTTCCAATTTATTTATTTATAAAAAAATATTTTAAAAAATCAAGGTTTAGTTCTGTTAAATGAGAGCACCAAGGGATACCTAAAGTATTCAAATATTTTTTGCTGGTAATAAATACTTAAGCATTCAAAGATAAGGAACGAGGTGTTGTTTACACAGCTCTTCTCAGTATATTGGAAACATGGGAAACATCCTCCTTGATACAATTCTGCACTGTCACCAGGCCACAGATTAACAGTTTTATTCAAGATATAAAAAGCAACTGCATAGATGCTTCTGCAAGCACATCTGCCGGAAGCTGTTGCTCTGAAAGCCACAGCAGCAGTAATAAACAACATGCAGTGACCCTTAGAGCCCATGGAAAGGCAAAAGCAGAGCAAATATTAAAGTATCTGAGAGCAAACCCACCTTGTTTCCATGAAGTGCAAGATCTGCCTGGGCTTCACACACTTCTCCTCTCGGTAATACTCGTGGGGTAAGAAATGGAATTTGATTTTGTAGAGGTGATGTTTGTTCTGCTTGCACTTCAGATGCAAGGATTCCTCTATCTCAACTTTCTGCAAGACCTACAAAAGCCCCAAGTAGGACCATTACTCCTTTGATGAAGACACTTCAATTACTTCCTGCAACTCCAATGCTTTCTATGTGAGACCAGAATGACACAAGACTAACTGGTAAACTCTTCTGGAGGCTCTGTGGCAGCTCCTGGGCAAAAGGACTCTACCCTATTGCACTCTTTTTAGCTTAAACTCCTCCCAGTGATTAATTTAGACAATAAGGTGAGAGGCCTCAGCTCACACCTGACTCCTTCACAGAAGGCCACACTTCTTAGTGGGCCAACAGCTTCATTTTACTGACCCATGCTCATTGAGGAAGACGTATTTCAGGACAGAACTGAGTCTTAACTCTATCCTTGCTGCTTTCAACTTCAAAGAGTAAGGTAGAAGAGGGTAGGGCATGCAGGGGAGCACAGGAAAGACTGCACTCCTAGGAAGAGAGGGAGCACAGAATACATCAGACTCATCAGATTTCAATATATTCAGCCTCCAAGGCGCCACACATTTTGCTTCTATTGAGCACAGTTGCTTGAAGGAGTTTAGGAAGCCAGGAGGGAACAAACAAAAATGTCTCTACTGTGCCAGTCACAGCCAGATTAGCTTTGTCTCTTAAAGACAAAACAAAACCCCTCCATTTCTAGAGACTGACAAAAAGGAGATGAGAAAAAAGCTATGGAAGCAAACATAAATCCTCCTTGCCTTTACCTTACTGCTAAGTATGAACTATTACCTTCCCCCTTTACATTCTACAGAGGGTTTGTAGCCTGTGACCTCTACAGGTTAAACTGAATTTAAGTCTCATACAGCCAATTCCTTTCAATGCCCCACTTCCTAGCCAATATTACAGCCTCAGTATGCAAGAGGTGAAAAGAAAGGACCCTCTCATGTTGCACCCACAGATAAGCCTTCAGAAGTGGAAACTGCTACAAACTGATGAGCTCATATAGGAAAGTTTTGCTTTGCAGACTCTGAAGGATACACTGAATAGGAGACTCACCTCAGCTAAGCACACTCTTGTGAGCTGTTTCTTAAGCTGTTTCACCTTCTTGAGAGCTTTCTTGGTATTGAACACAGGAACACTCATCATTGGTGTTTTAATATTTGCACTGGCCACCATCAGTATTTCCCGCAACCTTTAAATAAAGAATGATCTTTCAAGTTAAACTATAAAAGCAAATAAATACCTAGTTCATTTAATTAGCAGCAGACAGCAACTGCCAGTTCTACCAAAGCCATATGCATCAAGAGCTGTGGTTACCTTTTCACTTTCCTGGCTCCTCATCAGGCACAGCACAACAGTAGCTCTACTGCCTCAATTAGATTATCACCTTGATTACAGGAAGAGACTAGAGATGATATTCAGTTGTTCCAAGAACAGAAGAACTAACAAAGCCTGTTTCCTACAGATGCATAATGTATGCTCCACACTTTCTCTCTCTCTGAAGTAACACAGCCATCTCCAACCCGAGGCATCACACCCCTGCAGGAGGGCAGGGTCAGCACCCGTGTTATTCAGAAGAAGCTGATGATGGGCTGGTAAACACACGTGTGCTGATAAAGTCACTGTCACCATACAGAAGAGTCAGGGGAAACCTGGCTGCTCTAAAACAGGTCTCTCTCCACACAGGTGATAATCAGAATCACAGAATTGCCTCAACTGGAAAAGACCTTTAAGATCATCGAGTCCAATCATTAACCCAACACTGACACGTCCCTGACTAACCCATGTCCCTCAGCACTGTGTCTACACGACTCTTCAATCCCTCCAGGGATGGGGACTCCACCACTGCCCTGGGCAACCCCTTCCAGTGCCTGACAACCCTTGCAGCAAAGAAATTCTTCCTCACATCCAATCTCAACTGCCCTTGGTGCAACTTGAGGCCATTTCCTCTTGTCCTCCCACTTGTTCCTTGGTTGAACAGACCCACCCCCACCTCTCTCCACCCTCCTCCAAGGGACTTGGACAGAGCCACGAGGTCTCCCCTCAGCCTCCTTTTCTCCAGGCTCAACAACCCCAGTTCCCTCAGCCATGAACTCATCACACTTGTGCTCCAGCCCCTTCCCCAGCTCTGTTGCCCTTCTCTGGACACGCTCCAGCACCTCCATGTCCTTCTTGGAGTGAGGGGCCCAACACTGAACCCAGCACTTGATGTGCGGCCTCACCAGTGCAGAGTACAGGGGTAAGAGAACTTCCCTAGTCCTACTGGCCACACTATTCTTGATACAGGCCAGGATGCCACTGGCCTTCTTGGCCACCTGGTCAAATAATGCTACTAAATAATAATACTAAACACACCAGATTTCATAGTTGCAGTGAAAGAACTGGGGGGAAGAAGAGGTTGACAGAGGGCAAATCCACAAAGCACCACTTCTTTAGGCTTATACTGTACTGAATAAAATAGAGAAGCAAATAAGCCATTTGCTATACATCAGTTAAGAGTAAGGGGCCTTCACAGATATTTTGTATGTGGAAAATGAACCGAAACAATTGTAAAATTGTAAAATATTAAAACAGTTCTGAACAGGCACAAATTACAATTAAACTGAAGGATCATTTGCCCTCAAGATAACACGTATACCTGCCAGTGAGATTAAGCACTACTGTGCCAAAACCAGCAAAGGACTCATTGAGAACAGTTTTCTCACCTTGGAATACCCAATGTGACATTCATTTCACCTCTGCCAGCAAAGTGGAAGGTGTTCAGGGTCATCTGTGTGGAAGGTTCCCCAATACTCTGAGCTGCAAGAAGACCCACAGCTTCTCCTGGGTCACAAAGTGATCGCTGCCACTTTAAGTACAACAAATCCTTTAATCTGAACACAGGAAATAAAAGGTTTAAATCAATGTACTCAAAGAACTCAGAAGGGACAGCAACATTGCTCAGTTCAAAAGAGTTACCTCTTTCAGCCAATTTCTCCTGGTAGCTTATGGATAAATACACTCCAGAAACTGTAAAATTGTCTATCCCAATCTGATCTGACAAACACAGCCCATTAACACAGAACTGGGGCCTTGGCCAAACCATATTTTAGTCCTGCTACTAACTCCCAGAACGTCAAAAGACAGTCCATGTACTCCCACTTGCTCATGTCAACTGCCTCACTAACTCCAAGGTGTGGCAAGACCATATTTGTTTTTAACTCTTACTGTAAAGTATTATTTTATATGCAGGACAACAGCAATACACTGCTGTTATTCCATCAAGACTTTGCCAAAGCCCTTAGCAGCATGGAAAATTCAGGTTTAGAAGAAACAGATAGCCAGGGCCTCCCCAGAGAACATTGTTTTCAGGAACTGTTCTGAAATCCACTACTTTGTTTCACAAAGGTCACAAAAAAAAAAAAAAAGAAAGAGTTGATAAAGACTTTTCATTTTTAGCAATAAAGACTTTTCATTTTTAGCAATCTCAGTCCAAAAATAGATTATTTTTTTTTAGGCTCAGTGCAAAAGAAGACAGAGAAGTTACTAACCTGTCAGAAGAAAGTGTTTGGTGCATACAACTTTGTCTGTTCTCAGATTCCCATTTGTTGATATAATCTTCAACTCCATTTTCAAATGTTTCTGAAACAGATGCAAAATAAGTATCTGGACGCCAAACACCAAGGCTTGGGTCAGGGCACTTATTTGTCTTCTTCAGATACTTCCTTCGTTTCTTCTCATCTAGTTCATACCACATCTTCAATAACTGAAAATAAGAGGGGGGTTTTTAAGTAGGTTGGTTTATCCACAGTAAAACCAAAACTAAATAACACAGCAATCAAGCAACAGAGAAGGAGGAAAAGATTACCTGCATGAAACTGAAGGGTCTATGTAACACCCAGCAAACAACAACTCAGGTACAAATAGAGCATTCTCCACTTTCTGATACTTAAACTTTTGATCCCAAACGATTTCAAGGTTCTTTACAAGTTTGAAATCATGACACATCTATCCATAGTAACTACTGCAGAAACCAGTGAAACACTCTACAAATGATTTGAACTTGGGAGTGAACCCCCTCAACACTCTTAAATCTTTACTTCTAGCTGACTATGACCTCGCCTGTCTGAAGCTGGCATGACAAAGGAGCTTCTTAATACACAGAATCACAGAATGTTAGGGATTGGAAAGGACCTTGAAAGATCATTGAGTCCAATCCCCCTGCCAGAGCAGGAACGTAAATGAGATCACATAGAAAGGCATCCAGGCAGGTCCTGAATACCTACTTTAAAAAAAATCAATACAGAAAATGAGCTAAACCTATCTTTTACATGCCTTGCTGTTTTATGAAGGAGGAATTGGTTGTGACATGGAAGTCTGCTCACTGAGCTTTACAATATACTGAGACAGAGATAAACACGTATCTTTATCTGCCTATAAACTGAAGGAAAAAATGAACAAACAGTGAATGAATCCTCAGGCCAAATTGTTTTGAACGTTATCAAAAGTGCCAATAGCAACACAAATTCAGCATAGCTGGATAAATGAACCAGTGATAAGGCATAACATTTGTAAACAAGCTCACAGAGTTACAGAGCTCAACAACTTCAACTTGGGAGTTTTATGCTTATCTGTCCACATTCTACCAGGATAAACTTCTGAAAGCAAAGCTGTGAAGCAGCACCTGTTTGTATTTTGTGTCCATACATACAGTCTTCATTAGAAGCCATAACTTAATAGATTAATGCCCTGATGTACAAGAGGCTTAAGCAAGAGTACTTTTGTAAACACTAAGGAGGGCTGGCTCAGCCCTCTGATCTTTCTATTTAAACAGGCTCTCATCCAGCTAGCAGATATCTGTCCATCCAAAAGAGATCTACTCTGTGTACATGAAAAAAAAAAGAGCAACCCACCACCAAACAAACAAAAACAATCCCCCAAACAACCCACACACATGGGCTGTTTTCTAAAGTCAGTTTTACCTCAGAGTTTTTGGCCTCTGCCTTAGCACTAGGGCCCACAGACTTTAATAAATGAATCTCAGCTTCATCACTCACACAGCTGACAAATAATTCCTTCAAAAGGTAACTTGTATGAGTAGACTGTGAAACACTTTGGGACAAAAGAAGTCATTAAAAAAAAAAAAAATCACCAAATTCTGCAACTTTTTTAAAGGGCTCAGTCAATTCAGCTGCTTCTGTGTTACCTGTAAAGTAGCAGGATCTCTTCCATTTTTAATCTGTCCTCCTGGAATCTGTGCTTTTACACTTGCCATTTTCTTTTGGGAAAACATCAGAAAACCTCCCTCTCTTTGCACAGAGTTTTGGTGCCTGGCTTGCCACTTTTTGATGGCTTTGAAATGCTGGGTAGCTTGGTGAGACTCCATCCTTGATAAAGCTTCATCCAGATGGTTTGTCTTCTGGATTACCTATAAGAAAGTTTTCTGTATGATTATTCTTCTCCCTGTGCTCACTGTAGCAGAAAAGGCAAAGCAAACTGGAAAGGTCATCTGCTGCCACTCAAAATGTTCAGCTGCTGTAAAAAGATTTTAAAAATTGGTTTTCAACCCAACTGATACAGAACTCCTTATAACTTTATGTGACTACTACCATTCTTTAATAACCAGTGATGATACTGGCAATATGAAGTTAATCAAACTTGACAGACTGACCAGTAAAATCATCTGTGTTGAATCCAACTGCAGAGTTAGAATAGACGAGAATAAGGAGAGCACCTGGTGCTCTGTTGAAATTGAGCCTCCTTAAATCATACCACAGACTGAAGATTCACTTCCATATTTTGAATATAAATTAAAATGTAGGTTAGTCTGAGAGCAACTGAGAGAAACAACTATGCCACTGGATCCCTAACAGATATGCCAGATGTTAACCGTGCATTTCAGTCTTTCCCTTCACCCTATATAAATACTTAAGATTCAGGTGTTCTACCTCATAGTTTTCTGCAATGAAAGGAAACTGCTCAGGTTGTAAGAACTGAGTTTTAGGGATATCAAGCCCATCTTCTCCATACAGAAACTGCACCACACTGCCATCGCTATCGCGTACAGTCAGGTCATACTGAACTACCAGTCCTTCCAAATGTTTTATGATACATCTGTTCAAAAGAAAAAAGAAAAAAACCCCAAAGTGTTAAGAGGCTACAAAGCAACAAGGATGATATAACTCTAACATGAAAAATGCTGTTTTCATTAATATCTTAAGTGCACTTTAAGGGCTGATCAGCAATTCTGGAAGCCAAAAATCATAGAGACACAACACACAGGTGAAATGTTTAATGATATTGCAAAGCTTTCTGCATGTTGCTCCCCCCAGTTTCCTTGGACTGAAGTGACTTTAAATAGGAAATTACTTTCTATTTCTGCTGCCACTCTTTGATACAGTTGTCTGAAAGAAGGGGGCATCCGTCCTTTAGAAATCCTCACTACCCTCTGAAACAATTAAAAAGTTCTGTCTTCTATACTGGAGAAGTTGCTTGAATAAAGATGAGGGCCACACAATGTGGCCAAGAAAAACTAGAGTTGCCTGGAATCTGTACATCTTTACTTGTACCAGGAAAAAAGATTTCTCCTTGCTGCTGCTATGTGCCAGAGGTAAATCAGAGATTATAAAGTTCCACTTGATCTAGTTCTCTAGAAAGTCTGCCTTAGAACAAACATTCAACACTCAGACAGTAAATACTTTTCTACAAAGCAAGTACACTGAAGTTAATCTAATACAGGCACTTCTTCCAGTCTACAACCCTCTAGAAAAAATCTAAACAAACAAATAAACAAAAAAACCCCACAAAAAAACAACCAACCAACCCAAAGGACCTTTTAAAGGCTCAAATTTTAAAGGCTCCAGGGAGATCTTACAGCAGCCTTCCAATACCTGAAGGGGCTACAAGAAAGCTGGGGAAGGACTTTTCATAAGGGCAGTTAATGACAAAACAAGGGGAAATGGGTTTAAGCTGAAAGAGGCTAAGTTTAGATGAGATATTAGGAAGAAGTTCTTCACTGTGAGGGTGGACAGACACTGGAACAGGTTGCCCAGAGAAGCTGTGGCTGCTCCTCCCTGGAAGTGTTCAAGGCCAGGCTGGATGAGGCTTTGTGCAACCTGGTCTAGTGGAAGGTGTCCCTGCTGATGGCAGGGGGGTTGGAACTGGATGGGCTTTAAGGTCCCTTCAACCCAAACCGTTCTATGATTCTATGAAATTCTAAAACAAGCCTCTTACCTTTGTAGGTATCCAGAACGGCTGGTTTTGACAGCTGTGTCCACCAGACCTTCCCTGCCAGCCATGCAGTGAAAGAAGAATTCCTGAACACAAATACAATCTCATCAGCATGCTGCTGAGAAGTACACCAAGACTGGCAATTTATGCTTTTTTCCAAAAGCTACATACGAAAGTAGGGTGAACAAAGCTGATTCATCTATAACCACAGACACTGCATTAAAATAGCAAGATTTAAATAAACTTTGGTGTAAGCATAAGCAGTATTAAACTTACAGAAGGTCTGATCCCAGTGAGAAATCTGCCAGTCACAAATCCTCCTGAGCTAGGGGAAAAATCGTAAGGCTGGAAACATGGCAGCGATTTGCCAGATGCCATCAGTGGGGGTCTTCGACCTTCCAACTCAATCTGGCCCAGTAAACAAGAAATCTAAATGTGGACAGGAAAAATAGGAAACATCACTTTTCAATCCAACATTCTGCTCAAATAAATTCAACAATGTTTCTTGAAAAATATAGTAAAAAAATAAAATGCTCACTAGATGTTCTTCAACTAAATGTTGACATGTTCATTAAATGTTCTTGTTATTGATGGGCTGAAAAGGCATGTAGATCTCATCTGGTCTTTTTAAGTTATTCTAGCCCCTTGACTCATCCTGAACATTTCCATTCTCATTCTGTGTGTTTATTTTAATACAGAGAGATGTGAAACTAAAAATACCATAAATATTTTTTAGATCCCTGTATTACTCTCACCACCTCTCAGCAGTGTACTAACAGCAGAACAAAAAAACCCAAACCAAAACCCTTTCTCTCTTGTGCTTTAGTCATTCTCTCCTATCAGAGACAGAATTTTAGAAGGCCTTTTTATATAGTGTTTATTGCTTGGTATCTGTATTGCAGAAAGCAAAATGAAAAAGCATCCTTGCCAACTCTACCAAAATCTAAGTAAGATTTAGTTGTTCCTATTCTGTTGTGGAAAAAGGAAACAGAGGGGTCAATCTCCAAGAGAAGCCAGGAGAAGTTCTATTTCTCCTACAGCAGGATTGTGGGATCTGCAGCATTCC